>NC_056739.1:942665609-942943109 GCF_019279795.1 Protopterus annectens | reverse complement strand
CTATTGTCAGGCACACTGATGTCCCACTCACTAGACTGAACCAGGAGAAGGTTACTGTAAGCTACCTATCGGTGTCAGGATCCGCCACATAACACAAGCACTCAGGTCACTCCAGAACAGGTACAGATATGACTCTGTTATTGTCCATGTTGGTGTGAACAACCTGAGACGTACCTCACTGGACTACATGAAAAGAGACAGAGAGGAGCTCTCTGATCATGTAGCCCAGGCTGGTATGACCCTGACCCTGAGTAGCATCTTGCCCTCACCAAGAATGATGCCACAGTATAAAGATAAAATGATCAATTTTAACAATTGGCTAACCTTTTGGTGTCATTCAAAGGGGATCCAGTGTTTGTCAGCCTGGGATGACATGCTCGACAAGCCACATTGCTTCACCAGAGACGGCTTGCACCTGTCGCCCTTAAGCTTTTGAATACTGGCCAAGGCTCTTGCCGCTCCCATAGTGCCTTTTTTAGGCAAGGCTCAAAAGACAAACCCACCTCCGTAAACAACAAAAGAAACCAAAAACTGAGGGTAATGCTACTCAATGCCAAAAGTCTAAACCTCAAAATGCACGCACTCAAGACACTCCTCAGTATGGAGAGAATCGATATCTGTGCAGTAATAGAAACCTGGTTCAAGACTCCAGAGAGCAGCCCAGCACTACCAGGCTATGACTCATACCATACCTTTCGGCCCCAGAACCTGGACCGAAATACAAAAGGTGGGGGTGCATCCATTTTCATCAAGGATACCCACACCTCCAGGTTAGTGGCACAGCACGAGGCCTCGGAGACCATCCATGCGCAACTAACAGTGGGTAAAGCTGCTTTTCAGATTGTAGCTTGCTACAGATCACCCACCTTGTCTTAGTACCCCCACTCAGCATTCCTGAGAACATGGAATATATGAAGGTCCTACCTAACACCATGATATTGGGTGATTTCAACTATCCAGACATTGACTGGGAAAACTACTCAAGTACTAACTCCTTTGCCCAATGCTTCCTAGAGTTTATAAACTCAAATGCCCTGGAACAACTAGTCACCACTCCCACAAGTGGTAACAACATATTGGACCTGATCATCACCAACATGGGTGACCAATGTTCCACACCACAGGTACACCCGTCACTGGTAAGATCAGACCATAAACTAATCACACTGGACGTCCACATCCCGACCCCACCCCCAGTCAAGGAAACCATTGTGAAAAACTTTTCAAAAGCAAACTTCACACTTCTCAAGACTGAGGTGGAAAGTTTCAAAGCCCCCTTGCTAAAGGATAATGCTGCCCAAACCGCAGAATCCTTTACAAATGCATTCTATGAGCACCTACAGAAATGCATGGATCGAGCCATCCCAAGTAAAACCAAGACTCACTCCTCCAAAAAGAGGAAACCAGTCTGGGAGACCCCAGTCATAAATAAGCTATACAACAGAAGGAGGAAACTATTACATGATAGAGCAAAATCCCAAAAAGGGAAATCATCCCTGATCAGTAACAGCAAGAAACTACGATCCCTCATAAATTTATCCAAGGCCAGCTTCAAAAGAAAAATTGCCAAAGACTCTAAAGATAATCACAAAGCCTTCTTTAGCTATGTCAAAAATATAGGTGGCAACTCTCAGATCTGCTCTGAGCTAGTGCAAAATGGCAAAAAATACACTGAACCAACTGACATTGCCAACATCCTGGCTGACAGGTTCAGTGCAAACTTTACCCCCCCCCCCCAAAAGGGCCCGTGTCCATCCCAGAAGAATGTAGAGCCCCAGATATCACAGACACATAGGTGAAAACAGCTCTTTCCAAAGCCAAAAACACAGCATCAAAGGGACTGGATGGTATCCCAGGCTGCGTCTTACACGAGCTCCAAAATTAACTAACCCCTCACCTAAATTCACTGTTCAAACTCAGCCTTACCACAGGCTATGTACCCAAAGAATGGCGTACAGCAACAGTTATCCCACTTCACAAAGGTGGTGCCACAACGGATCCTGGAAACTATCACCCTATATGCCTGACTAGCTTGGTCTGCAAAGCTATGGAGCTCATCATCATGAAACTCATTAACAGAGATATTGGGAACCTCCAGACACTGGACCCTACCCAATTCGGATTTATTAAAGGCAGATCTTGTCTCCTAAACCTTTTTGACTTCTCTGAAACAGTTACCAAGGCCATAGATGAGGGAAAGGTAGTCCACTCAGCCTACCTGGACCTTGCAAAGGCCTTCAACACCATTCCCCACTCTGGCATTATAGATAAGCTTACCAGCTTGAACATTAACCCCTATGTCATGAGATAGGTTGCCAGCTGGCTCATGGATAGAACTCACATGGTCAGAGTTGCGGGTGCTATGTCAGACTCTAAACCGGTTACAAGTGGCATCCCACAAGGCTCAGTCCTGGGACCCCTCCTGTTCGGTATATACTTCTCTGAGGTACAGGCAAGCATGGGAGGACTATGGCTGACCAAGTTCACAGATAATTGCAAACTGGGGGCCATAATCAACTCCCTGGCTGAAAAAGTCATCCTCCAGAAGGGTCTCACGGAGACGAATACCTCGTGTCAGAATCATGGCCTCAAGCTAAATGCCAAAAAGTGCATAGTCATCCCCTTTGGGAAAAACAAAGTGCCCACGAACTGCCACATAGGTGGTAATCCACTAAGTACGGAAGATGTAATTAGGGATCTGGGGACCCAAGTAGATAGCAACCTCTCCTGTGGTAATCACATTGCCAAAGTGGTTAGAAAATCCTTCTATGTAGCCCACCTAATCACAAAAGGGTTCACATCTAGATCAAGAGAGGTTATTGTGCCCCTCTACTCATTGCTCATCAGGCCCACAATAGAGTACAATGCCCCATTTGGGATATACCTTACTCGACACCTGCAACAGCTGGAAAGACCACAGAAGTACCTCACCAAGAGGATCGTGGGCCTCAAACAGATGCCCTATGCAGCTCGACTAAAGAAACTCCAGCTCTACTTGGTTGCTTACTGCCTACTCAGAGGTGATCTCTGCCTGACGTACAAGGCCATGTCTAACCCGGAATTAATGGACATGCTCCACCTCAAGAAAACCAAATCTCTTAGAGCCACATGCTCTAGGGATTTAAACCTCAGCACAACAATAAACAGGACATGCTGGAGGTATAGATTCCTGTCCCAGAGACTTCCCTCGCTCTGGAATAGAATCCCAATCTATGTTAGGCAAAGCCCCATCACTGACTCTCTTGAAGAGAAATCTTGATGAGTGGATGGGAAATCGTAAATTTACCCCTGAGATCACTTCAGTGGCCCTGCTGGACAGAGGCTCAGGAAACTAATCTAAAAGGGAGGCGAAACCAACACATTCTGGCTAGGCTTATAAATGCTCTTGGGCAGATAGCCTAGTACCTACCTATGAACCTATACCACATTCAGAACTCACTGGTCATTTTTTTATTCTACTATGGATTGACAAATTGTACAATTTCAAACATCAGAAACTCTGAAAAATAATGCCTGGACCACAGGGCAAAAAAAGTTAACCCTCACAGTTTTTGGGAGAGCAAGGGCCACTACAGCCACCAAAGTGGGAGACAGGTGCCCCACACTTCCCTATGTTTTATATATGCCAGCTTCATGGGCTCACTGATGTGAAGAAAGAAGACATCTCCCAAGAAGTGGTAATATTTATCAGAGCACACATAGAAATTATACCAGCAATGATTCCCTGTGCAAAATAATGATTTACTTTATGATCCACAGCGTCTTTTTGTTTGGCCAACTTAGTCTTAAGGAATTTCACCTCGGCCAACTGTAGAAGAGTGCATTTTTCCTTTTAGAAAATTTACTGGAAGTTAAAGGAATCAGTTCTAATTATGAAAAAAATATAAAAAGAGAATATGCTTATATTAAAATATATATCATTACACGTACAATACGTTACTGCTTTTACAAAAATGGACTCAGTAGATGTTGGAAAATACATTTAAGTAGGTAAAACTGTGTGTTCAGGTGAATAGTAAATTTTGTTTCAAAATGACAGTATTTACACTGTTACATCTTTGTTGATCAGCTACGAATGATAACACAATAAAATAATGATTCACTGCCCGCCTTGCTATATCAGAAAGTCATGCCATATACTAAACTAGTCCAAGTAATGGATGTTCTTTAGGTTTGTGTAATATAAACACTTTTCCTAAAAAGAAGTATCATTTCCTTAATTTTATCTCTCACCATAGAAAAGGCAATGTGAAGCAGTAGTTAATTGACTTGGTTATCCATACAATAACATAGAAATTTTATGTCCATATACCGCGTTAAGGTGAGACATAAAAGGTTATGCAAAAAGTTCAAACCAATAGCCAGTATATGTTGCTTTGGTGGTCTAAACAACTTAATTTGCAAAATATACCTTCTACTTCTGGACAGGAATACTGGCATTGCTGCCTTCTGGTAAGGTATCCATACCACAGTTTTTTTTTTTTGGTCTGTCTGTCTGGCTGGCTGGCTGGCATTTTCTTTTTTGATTTTTTTTTTTACTAGGGAGTTGGGCAACCTGGAGGTTTTTAACTTTGAAAAAGTCCTCTGTAAGGGCAAAAGTGCTCAGTTCTTGTTTTGAGTGATGCTTGCCCTCCATTGTGATACAAACATTTTGTTTATTGTAATCACCACTTAGGTCCAAAAGAGTCCCTTTATCTTAGAAATGTTTCTTTGGCTTGGTAGTTGAAGAACATGTATTCTGTAAAACGATGCATTTTTTCAAACTTTTTTTATCCTCCTTGCAGCTGACCACCAGCTGTTCCACTTCATGCTCACTGGGTATACCAAACTTGTCACCACACATGGACTTTCTCAGACCTTGATCCGAGGTGGTGAGAAGTATAAGAAACTTATAGATAGAGTCACTTATGCCATCAAGGAGGATGTTTTCTTTATGTTTTAGCTCACTTCCTCTTACATATGCATGCAGTCTCAGAAGAAATGTAGTGGGCATGCAGTGTATCTTCATGTCTCCACCTGAGCTCAGCCAAAGCCCTGCCTTCCTTGCATACAAGCACCATTGCCTGCCAATCTAGAAAATCTCTAGTTACAATGTGAGGAACTGTTGCATCCTACACATATCAGGCAGCCATTTGGGGTAAAAGGTGACTAGGACTAAGCAGTAAAACTCTGATGGCTGCTTGGATGATGGACTCCCTTGGCAGTTCTTACCTTACAGGGAAAATGGGCTGATAGTCTAATGGGAGGACTAATGATCATCAAGCAATCTGGGCAAAAAAAAGAAAAAGAATAAAAAGAGAAATCAGCCTTGTGTGCTGCAGTATCTGGAAAGGCACAGCATTAATGTGGGTAGAGATGAAGGCACACTCACTGAGACAGACTGCTACACAACTTAGATTACAACTGCGCACCATATGTACAGGTTCAAGGTTGCATGGTCTCTTGAGCCCCAGTAGCTCACTTTCAAAAGATTACCATTTTACTATTCAGAACCATCTGCCACAGTCTTCACCTTAGAATAGTCTTCTCTGCATTACACAGACCTACAAGACTGTTACATATATACAGGGAATGGGGACGACTGGACAATGTAAATGGAATGGGATGCTACAAAATAGGATTGGGGTACAGGTGGTTTGGGATAGGGTACAGTATAGACACTGTATTAGTTGCCAGCCATTACAGAAGGAATTTATTAGGACCTATCAGATGGATAAGGGTGGTAAGTGTCAAGGGCCATGATTTCATCTTTAAGTGAATCCACATTTTGCTCATTAGGATCTCCATTCAGTTGACTAGACCTGCCACAACCCTATCAACTGCCAACTTTACCACCTGCTGCAGAGACAGTTGACACACAATGGATGATTAAGTTGAGCTACCTGCTAGGCAGAAGCCAGAACTCCCTTCTAGCAAGGCATTGCCAGCCCTGTCATGCACCACAGCTACAGCAGTGTCTACAGCACTGGCTCTAAGTATCTGAGGCACATGTGGAACACTATGATCTTCTTGGCCTGCATGTTCATATAAATCAAGCCATGATAAGCTTTAATATATTCCTGACATTTGTGGCAGCTAACATGGTTATCCTGTCAGTCTAGTCATGCTGTATGAGGAAGGGATACATTAGAAATCAGTCAACGGTGTAAGCAGTGTATAATAAACAGCAGTACAAAACTACAGACCCATAACTTGGTGTTACATTTCAGCCAGTCTGCAATGTAACAACAATGTAACTTGGTGTTACATTGCAGATTGCCCATAATTGTCCCAACTGACTTAAAAAGAAAGGATATGTGTAGTACTCTACAAAATACACAAGAGTTACAATAATACATGCATCATCAGCCTGCTCTCGTGGTGCAAAGGAAAAAGTCCTAACTATGATCCAGGCAACCTGAATTCAAATACAGCTTGGGTGCTTGGCAACACAGGTAAGGAGGATGGACATGACCATTTAGGGAGAGAGACAGAAAGAGAAGGAATAGCACACAGGTGTGGCACACTGGTGCATTTTATGTCCTTTGTGGAGGAATGTGAGACAGAAGAGCATAGTGTTATCTCTGGGTGGGTGAAGCAGCTTGCTGACATCAGTCTCTTTTTGAAATGAAGAGGTAGCACAAGATCAGATCCCAATGCACTTCTCACCCACTTGGTGCTAGGTTTGGGAAATAAATCTAAAGATACTCCCACAATGCGGTATTGTATGGCCTAGGTGCTACAACTTATAGAGCTGGAGAGGCCCTAGGAAGCGCTGCTCTGGGGAGATGAATACAGGTTGCTATATGTACTGTATATATATATATATATATATATATATATATATATATATATATATATGTGTTTATATAAAATGTGCTACCATGATATTCCCCAACGCTAGCCATACTGGTATGTTCTGGCATATTTTAAAAAGAAACACTGCTTTGAATGACAGTAAAAACATATTTTAAATTACACACTGAAAAAATACTGTTGTCAAATATTTACTACACCAGATACGGCACGCTTGTCTAATCTCTACTTGCCAGTACTGAAGATATTCATGGTGATGGTTTTTGGTGGTGCTGGTTGTTTTAGCAAGTCTTTTTTATATTTTTTTAGCAAGTTCAGACGTCCCAGGGAGAGATGAGGGATGCATACTTCTTTTATTGCACATTATACAGCATGCAGCATGCAGCAAGCTATGAACAGCTTGTAGACTGTGACAAGGGTATACTGAAGATTCTGAGAAATATATAGAGGCAGAGGAAATGGGGTTTGAACATACAGACAAAAACGCACACACACACACACACACACACACACACACACACACACACACACACACACACACACACACACACACACACACACACACACAGTGATGTTTTTCATTTGTATGCGGGTGATATTTTACTGCTGTTTAATGATGCTGTGTGTGTTCCATAAAGGCATCATCAGGCAGAGCCCCAGCTGATGTTTTGCATCTCTCGAAATCTAGTAGGGACATATGGGGTGTCAGATACATATACACATTCTATAGCTCAGTATATGTCTCATACTACTACAATGCTTGTACTAACTAACTGGGTGGTCCTATGGAACCTCACCATGCAGGAAACGGAGATAAAGATGGCTTACATGTCTGATGTGTGAATCATGGGTGCTACTAGGGTGCTGTGCAGGCACACTGGTTATTAATCCCTGTACCCTGCACAATACCTATCAGGTTACAGAATGGCACTGATGTCTGTTGACATAGCAGTGTGCGTGTACACCAAGCAGAGCATTTATTGACACATGTGTGCAGTCTAGAGGACCTAGCATCTCGAGGAGTCATAGAATATATCATGGAAGACATATAGGAAGTGCTATGTCCGTGATATGTTGAGAAACAATAAGTTCATCTACTTGTACAAATACTGTATTGAGATGTATATATATATTGAGTATTTTACAGGTTGAGCCCAGTGGTATACCCAACATATCCTCTGCCTGTCAATGAAAGGTGCATGTAGCTGTTAAAGAAACAGCTACATACATCTGATATATATTGAATCAAAGATGTTACATTACATTGAGACTTAAAACATCAGTCACAAATCATTGAATGTTACACTGGTAAAACAATTAAAACAAAAGGAAAACATGCATAACCAACATTTTTGCAGGGAAAACAAGACTTCATGCAACCCCCAAATCCCAACAGCTATAAGGATACCATCACAAGCATAGTTACATTTGTAATCTCCTTTCTTGGCAACATTTTGGAAAAGATATTTGTAAAAAATACTCAATATATATACATCTCAATATAGTATTTGTACATGTAGATGAACATATTTTTTCTCAATGGTATGAAAATCCTTCTACGTGGCCCACCTAATCACAAAAGGGTTCGCATCCAGATAAAAAGAGGTAATTGTGCCCCTCTACTCATCACTCATCAGACCCATCATAGAGTACAACACCCCATTTGGGATGTACCTTACAAGACACCTGCAACAGCTGGAAAGACCACAGACGTACCTCACCAAGAGGATCACTGGCCTCAAACAGATGCCCTATGCAGCTCGAATGAAGAAACTACAGCTGTACTCAGTTGCATACCGCCTACTCAGAGGTGATCTCTGCCTGACATGCAAGGCCTGTCCAACCCAGAATTGATGGACATGCTCCACCTAAAGAAAACCTTATCCCCTCGAGCCACACGCTCTAGGGATCTAAACCTCACCACAACAATAAATAGGATGTGCTGGAGGGATAGATTCCTGTCCCAGAGACTTCCCATGCTTGGGAACAAGATCCCAATCTACATTAGGCAGAGATCCTCACTAACACTCTTCAAAAGAAACCTTGATGAGTAGATGGGAAACAGAAAGTTTACCTCGGGGATCACTTCAGTGGCTCAGCTGGACAGAGGCACAGGGAGCTAATCTAAGAGGACGGTGAAAGCCAACACATTCTGGCTAGGCTTATAAATGCCTTCAGGCAGATAGCCTAGTACCTACCTATGAACCTATGAACCTATGATGTCAGTATTACTGGCAGGCTGTCTACCCACTGTTCAATTGACCTATTCCAGTCTGCTATCAGAAAATATCATAGTAAAACGATACTTGCCATCAGTGTAATGGATAACTACCAAGATATCATGTCCTTATTGACATTGCTCTCTGCAGTTTTGAGTCTTTTGAGCATGAGGTGTTTTATCATCCTTTGTAAGTATGTCATGGTATAAATTAACTGATTTTATCTTGGTTTCAGTCACACTTTTTTATCTGATGTTAGATGGTGGTTTCTTGGTAAAACTCTGTTGCATGACCTATTCCTCCAGTTGAAATCTTGTATTTGTTATTAACCTGTTCTAGTTTCTTGACATCATTTAATAATATAACATTAGCTCTCACAGCTCAGCTGATGACACTGAGCAGAAGGCTTCATTATTCCCAACCTATACTTCAGTTGTTGTTGATGTGGAAGCATGTCTTTGGCATTATTTCTTAGCATTTTTTAAACTGCCTGAATTGTCTTTATTCATATGCTATTTCTTATTTAGAAATGGAGTTTGCCTGCAGACTCATTTGTCACTTCTCCGTGTGCTATCAAGAAAGGCAGGGGGGGAGAAGAGTGAGTGGAGGGAAGATGAAGTTAAGACTGTATTAGGCTGGCTAGGGGGAGGGAAGGGAGAGGGATTAGCTAGCCAGGTAGGTAGGAGCAATGGTAACAGGGAGGGTGATATATAAAGCAAGGTTTGTGGAGGGACTATCTTTTTGTCACTGTAAAATTGTAGTGCCATACTAATCATCCTTAGCATTGAATGGTTTGTTTTGGGCAGAAGAAGAGCTGGTTTAGTTGGCTTTGGGTATTTGAGCATTCTCCCCTCCACCTTTCTACTAATCATTAGGCTACTTGCTGTCTCTCTAGTGAATCAAATGAAGTTGTTACACTGCTTTAAAACTGTAACTGTGAATAGTGCACACTGTGAAGCTACTAGTGCTGGTTGGTGAGTGGTCTAACATGCTGCCCTGCTGAGTGGATGTTTTAAGTCATGTATGGCCTACTTTATATGGGTGAATATTCTACTATGCTGCCTTTGTTGATTTGTTTGGCTTAATTATGATGTTGTTGTGGTGTTTAATAAAGTGATCACAAATGTTTTTGATGTGTTGCTGGCTTTTGGGGTCTCTGGGGTTAGCCTATAGCGGCAAATAGACATTTGAATAGCTCTAACTGGAGCACATACTTTAATGACAATACCATTGGTGATATTCTAACATTTAGCTATAAATAACTGCAGGCACTAGACTCCCAGTATGTCATGAACATATGTCTGACAACTGATTTTTTATTTTTATGGTCTCTCATTCATGCACTCTAAAAGTTCTTTTGTACCAAATATGCCTCTTTCCTAAATCATACATTTTTCTCAGTTAGTGTCAAATTATCCATCGGTATTCAGCACAGGATTCTTACTGTATTGTCTACATTAGGAAGAAACTTATATTCAGTTACCTCCATGGTGCAGTGTGGTGAAGACATGCATACACACAAACATAATTGTGATCAATTTCTGGCTCAGTTGCTGATGGAACCAATGACTGGGTGAGAGGAATGATGAGGCATTACCTGCTTATATCTGTCAGAAGGGTGCATGTGAAGATGTTATATGGATCCACCCAAAATCACAAGCTCTCATAGAGAGACTAAAACCATGAAATGAGCTGAATGGTAAATAGGTAGACACTGAGGGTTCTGTTATCATGTAGATGGGAGTAGCTTTTAGCAGCACCATTGCGTGTCCATCAAAGGATTCATCTTTGGTTATGATCATACCTCTCAACTGTCCATGATTTTCAGGGACGTCCCTGATTTTGACTCAGATTTTAACTCTGTCCCTCTTAATCCCTCCTAAAACTAGTTACTTTTGGAGGAAAGGTGGTAAATTACACTTAATGAATAATGACAATAATTAAGAGTTATAAACTTCTTTTACTTCAGAAAATATGTATTAATTCATATGTTCTGATTCTGTCAATGTTTCAAGTTAATAGCACTAATATTTTAAAAGTGTCCCTGATTTTTTCTTGACTTGTCCCTTATTCTGTTGAAATTTGTCCCCGATTGGTTGAGAGGTCTGGTTATGATGTATAACAAAACGATTGTGGCCATGTGGTGAACAATGGGGTTAGAGAATAATGACCTCCTGTCAGTCCAAAAGCTTCTGATGAACATCCTTCCCTGTCCTGTCTGACTAAGATGAAGAAAGTAAATGGAAACACTAGGAAGGACGGGGAGACTGGACATTGAGGTAAGATACTTCATCAGCTGCCATGGGTCACCAAAATATTACTTGTCAGTACATTTAGGATGAACATCTAGAAGGTGTTAAAAATACTATAAATACACTTTCCTCTCTCTGTTCTCTATACTTCTTCTGTATTTCACTGTGTACCTTAGTTTTGTGTAGCCCATGTCATTATTTTATTTCTAGACCCAGAATCCTTTTTCTCCTTTTTAAAGAAACTCTATTTTATGTTTTCTAATCATCCACTATGTTGATGTTGCTTAATATTGGATAAAAGTTTTTTTAACTCTCCTTTTTAAAGAAAATCTATTTCATGTTTTCTAATCATCTACTATGTTGTTGTTGCTTAATATTGCATAAAAGTTTTCTTTTAACTTTATTAAGACTTCCAGGTGACATTTTAACTCAAATGGAAATTATACATATCGACTGCCAATAACTCATAATAAATGAAATAAGATCTGAATCTAAAGTAAATTATCTTCAGTACATGGTGTATCAAATCACTGAAGTAACTTTTGATTTTAATTTTAGAGTCAAGCTTCTTTCTGTAAATGGAAAAATGTATGTTATCACAATGTGGTATTTATTTACTTTTTGTTATCATGGGTAGAACACTGGACTGTTTTCAGCCTCATTCCATGAGACTACCACCAGTATATAATACAAAGGCAAAGGGGAAAAAATAATCCTTTTACAGCAAAATCTAAAAGAGTCATAAAACATACATTTTATATTCCAAGACTGACAGACACTTGAGAATTCATTAATACATATGAACAGGAAAACATATAAAAGCTACAAAGGTATGGAATTCTAGTTAGTACTATGATAACTAAGGGAGTTAGACATTTAATGACACAATGAATTCAACCGGTATCCCTATTGTTTCCAGAAATGGCAGTTTAGGTCAAAACGTATAGTTAGTAGATGTCATTCTAAATCTTCTGTTAACAGCATTAATTTCATTGTCATAGACAACAGTAATCAGACAGTAAAACTCCACATCAAACAGTTAAGTGACACCAAAGAAATGGCAGCTGATTTTTGTTAATCCCGGTAGGGGTTGGAGTTCTCAACATGACTGAATATTTAGTTGGCTAAGTTTATCAGGCATTCCAAACAACAAGTTGATATCATGTAACAAAGGAATATGGTAAAATTCTATGGCAACAGTTTAATCCTTTGGCAGACATGGTGATTTCTTTGCTACAAAGTTAATGGGTGGGCATTGATACTGATCTGTAACTTTTTAAATGGTTTTGAGGTTAGTGGAACTTCTTATCATTTCTCATTACTGTAGAAGGGGGCTCATTACTGTAGAAGGGGGCTCTTGCACTATCACTCTTTGGACTACTTCAGTTATTGCATTTTTAAGACCAGAGGACTTCTATGAGCCCTCACCTTTCATAGAAAAATCTTCATATTTTTTTTCCAAATTGTTATCTTTAAAATATTAATATCTTAGATAACTTTCGGAAGAAAATAAAGCTATTTAAAGAATTATTGTTCATACAATCAGTTTTAGATAACACTAACATTACAACTAATAATGAAACTCTTTAAACTTCAGATGCCTTAAGTTAAAATACATCTAAACAGATCCTTTATAATAGCTCCATTTTCATTTGCATAACAGAAATGCTGAAATTATGGAACCTTCTAGCCAAAGCTATTCAATAATTCAAGTTATTAATAACTGCAGCTGCTAAACCTTTCCCAGTATGTGGTTTCTATAACATCAAGTTAAACTGAATTTTTTCAAACTTGATTTACTCCTGAATAAAACATTTCTTTTCATTTATTTATATTTTGTTTCTGAGCTTTATGTCATACTCTTTTACTTAGTCCTCCAATCACTGGATACTTCAATTAAAAAATAAAACATTTTCCCTGACTGGGAAATTATCTGATGTAAATATATAAACACTTTATGCTCCGTCCTATTGCTCACCCGAATCCATGTAAATCGGTAGTAATAGGTAAATCCGTGTCCCCAGATTATGAACTGCAATAAATGTGGGGAAAACTTTAGTGTGGATGAGTTTTTTTTTTTAATGGTCTTATAAATCTATCCAAAACACTTAGTTGCTACTGTTGAGTATTCAGAAAAAAAGGAAGTTTGGGAAAATACTACTTTCTCCTGGCTTCCCCTCCCTGCCCTAGTATTATAGAAAATACAAACTTCAGACTCTCCACGATGAAAAAGTAAAATATAAAAGGTTTATTCGATATGGTAGCGCTTACAGATCTCCTGATACGATTCCTCAGACCATGGTCTGAGGAAGCGTATCAGGAGATACGCGAAAGCGCTTACCACAGTATCGAATAAACCTTTTATATTTTACTTTTTCATCGTGGAGAGTCTGAAGTTTGTATTTTCTATTATACATTCAATTTTTTAACTTGAGACTCTTGAGCTGCAGTGATTCGTTTTCTCCTACTTTGCCCTAGTATTATACTGGCCTATCTTTGTAGATATAAGTCGCAAATGCAGAGTGAGTAGGAAAGGGCTGGCCTGGTGTCTGTGAAGCAGGAGCTGATATAGCAGGATACCAAAAGAGGAGTGATAAGTGAACAAAAGGGATATGAAACACTGAGCTCAAGAGATTGTAACACTCTAACATTAATATGCAGCATGTAAGGTAAAACGAGACATAAGTATATAAAAAAGGACAGAGTGAATGAGCAGTAACAAAACAAATGGTACTCAAGTACAAGGGTGCAATTGGCCCATGCATAATATTTTTCTGGAAAAGTGTTTCTTGATGATTATTTTTCCTTTTTAACTCATTAGCATCTAAATGATACAAAATGTCACACTTCTAGCAGTCCACAAGCATCTTGCATTCCAAAACATTTTCTGAAAGAAAATAAACTTAAAAATGATAAGATAAACAAAAGTAAATATTGTGGGAGCTATAAAAAGTTACCAAAGCTATGCAAATTGTAATCTTATCAGTTAGAAGTATTCTTTGCAATAATAATAGTCAGTGTATTCATAGTCATTCCATAATACTATACTATAGTAATAACCCACACCTGGGTGTGGGTAATGCTGGATTTACCCACGGTTGGTGTGGTTTGGTCACGAGGGCGAAGTGACCAAACAAATAAATAATGGCATTGTATAATGCTTTCTTGCTGCCCTTCCACAGCTGTCTGATATTCTGCGGCAGTTCTGATGACTGCGCATGCGTATGCCTACGCAGTACATCAGAGCTGTGGGCAAAAGCAACGGAGAAAGAAAGATCTCCGTTGCTTTTTACAAACTGTTTCGCTATGTTAAATGGGTTTAACATAGCGAGACAGCTTTAAAAAAGCAATGGAGCTTTTTTTAAAAGCTGTTTCTCTATGTTAAACCCATTTAACATAGCAAAACAGTTTGTAAAAAGAAACTGTTTCGCTATGGTAAATGGGTTTAACATAGCGAGACAGCTTTAAAAAAAGCAACGGAGCCATTGCTTTTTTTAAAGCTGTCTCGCTATTTTAAACCCATTTAACATAGTGAAACAGTTTGTAAAAAGCAAAGGAGAAAGCAAGATCTCTGTTGCTTTTTACAAACTGTCTCACTATGTTAAACGAGTTTAACATAGCGAGATAGCATTAAAAAAAGCAACGGAGAATGTCCGTTGCTTTTTTTAATGCTCTCTCGCTATGTTAAACGAATTTAACATAGCAACGGATATTTTGAGTTCTCTGTTGCTGTAAAAAAAAAAAAAAGAGTTATAGTAATGGAAAAAGTCTGGGCGTCCAGACCTTTTTCCATTACTATAACTCTGATTTACAACGTGCACGCTGACCAATCAACGTGCACGTTTTTTGAATATTAATGGGGGTTTGTTGTATAATATATTATAATGCACAAAAACCCAAAATTATATCTTTTGTTAAACTTTCCCAAACAATATGTCATATCTTGGAAGCTATATAACCTAGACATATATTGTTAGAACAGTTTTGTTAACTAGAAATAGGTTTTCACATGACAACAAAAAAATCCTGTATGAGTGAATGTTTATTGAGATATTTACAGAAATATGAAATCATACATTTAATTGCATAATTAGCAAAACAAATAACACTGAATATTTCTCAAGATGTGCAACTTACAGAGCAAATTGGAAAGACTGTTTTTAAACAATGTATGAGGTTTCACCTGATGTCATAGAACAGTTTGTAAGTCACTTATTTTTTGAAGAATTAAATACATATGGAAATATTGTTTATTTTCATAATTACCAGCAAATAACAAACAATATATCAGGAATACTGTGATATAAATGGACACTGACAATGAATTTTCCTGTATCCCTCTGTGGTATATCTTACCATATCCCATCAGTGACATGTAGGGCTCTAAGCATATGAATGATAAGTTATGAACAGTGACTTTTCTTTAATGCAGGACATCTTATATTAATAGTCTCAGTGTCATTTTTTGTTAATAACTCCTTGCATTTTCTAATAATTCCTATTATTGGCAGGAAAGTCACTTAGAAAATAAAGCCAGATCCCAAAAACGTTTTGGACATCATACGGAGTTATGGGTGTGAACTGGATTTCTGCAAAAGGCATTATAGGCTTGAATGAGTTCAGGCAGAAAACAGGATGACTAGTCAGATATTATATCCTATATTTAGCTGTGAAAAAGCCTACATTAGACTAGGAGGAAGCAACTTAGGATGAGCATGCCAGAGTTTGGTGTGGCATGGAATAAGAGAAATATTGTGGAAAAAGTTCTGACAAAACATCACATAATTCCAGCATCAAGAAAACCAGACTGCATATTTATAAACTTGGGGAAAATAATTTGCAAAAATGAACTTTTGGCAAGGCCATCAAGAGATGCCTTTTTTTTTTTAATATTGTTAACTGATGTTAGAGCTGTATGCTCAAATAGTTTTCCAAAACTCATTTGGCAACCAAAAAATGCATAAATAAGTCAAAGTCATGAGAACAGTGGTTAATAACATTTGTAACTGTGATTTGGAAGATGGCAGAAACCAAATGGGGTGCATCTCATAGGAATACATCTTGAATTCTTTACATATTAGGTTTGTTCTGCATGACATTTTCCAAGTATAAAAAGGGAGTGGGAGATATAGAGATAGTTGAGAATCTAGGAATATATATTTCTGTGTGAGTGTGTGTGTGTGCATAGGTACATTTAGCTATAGATATATATAAAACTGATATAGAGAGTAAGTGTGTGCAGGTATGTATGTATGTATGTATGCATGTATGTATGTATGTATATATATATATATATATATATATATATATATATATATATATATATATATCTGTCTATATGGGTCTACTTTGATTCACTGAAAACTAATTTCACTGAATTTCAGTTCACCCTCTAAAAATTGCAGAAAGCTCAAATCACTGAAAACTCATTTTACTGAATCACATTTCACTGAATGCAAGTACTGTTGGGCAAGTAAAACATATATGCCCTTTTCCCCACTGTAGTGCAATCCTGGAATTAGTATATATAGTTAGGGGGTGTGGGGGGCACAGCCCCCCACATTGGGGGTGTGGGGGTGTAGCCCCCCACCTACTTAGCTTTGATATTTATGAATCTCATTTCACTGAAAGCTGAGAATGTAAAACCATAACTAGGTGGGGGGCTATGCCCACCATGCCCCCAATGTGGGGGGCAGCCCCCACACCCCCTAACTCTATATACTAACTCCAGGATTGCACTACAGTGGGGAAAAGGGCATATACATTTTATTTGCCCAAAAGTACTGACTTTCAGTGAAATGTGATTTAGTAAAATGAGTTTTCAGTGACTTGAGCTTTCAGTGATTTGGTGTGTGTGTTTTGAAATTCAGTGAAATGAATTTTCAGTGAATCAAGGTAGACCCATACATACATACATACATATATATATATATATATATATATATATATATATATATATGCATACACATACATATATATATATATATATATATATATATATATATATATATATATATATATATATATATATATCCCATTTCATTCACCAAAGTTCCATTTCTCTGAAATTGAAATTGCCAAAACCATTTATACGAAAATCCACTACTCTGCAACATCAGTTTACCGAAGTTCATTTTGTGAAATGTTTACTCTGATGCTGGCAGTGCGAGATGTACAGTTATACAGTGTTTAGGTACCTTCTAGTTCACCATACCAGTTGAGTTGCATGGCAGATATGCCGTTAGGTGTACAGCTATTTAAGTTGTGGAAAACAAATTGTACAGCACTCGTATTTTTTAAATGGAGATCGCACTACAGTATGGATGGAGAAATCTATCCTTGTTGTCACTGTAGGGTGATCTTGAAATTGGTATATATAATTTGCAGGGGGTGTGAGGGATGCAATGGGGCTTGACCCCTGCCAAAATCAGAGAATATATGTTGTTGTGTTTGTCAGTTTTAAGTAGCTGTCATGTCTGTCTTTTATAGTTCGGCAAACTAATTTTTCAGAGTAGTGAATTTTTATATAAGTGGTCTCGATAATTTCCTTTTCAGAGAAATGGAAATTCAGTGAATAAAATGGGATCCATCTATATATATATATATATATATATATATATATATATATATATATATATATAAACAAGAGCCATGTGGAAGAAAGATACCCAGACAATTCCAATAGTAGTAGGAGCAACTGGTTTTATAGAAACAATTTACAATTGTATTTAGATATGTTACCAATTCATGTATCACCGTACAAATTGCAGAAGGAGTCATTACTAGGCACATTGTGGGTGCTGCGAAGAGGCACTTTTGGCTAACATCAAACAGTGAAACAATACTAATTTCATGAACTTTTATCGTACTTTGACTTAGGAATGGGGTCCATTCCTGTCATGGTATTAGAAACCCAAAAGACTTGGAGAAATTAAAAACGAAAAAAAAAAGGGAGAGTTGCTATTGTTCATGGAAGTGACTTTGCTTACATTAGACTGCAATACAATGTTTCACTTGTTTAAAACCATTAGAGCCAGGCATCTAATTTTTCTATTGAAATAAACAAGAAGTAGACCCAGGAAAGCCAGTTTCTTGAAATAATTCATAAACTTCACAGTTCATCTGACAACCTTTAGTATGGGTATCATTTCTAAGTATTATACTTGAACCCTGAAACCCTGGATAAGGTTTGAAAGTAAAAAAAAAACAGTGAATTACATTTGCTCTTTTTTTTTTTTACCAAGAGTACTATGTGTTTGTTCAGATAAACTGTGACCTAGCCCTGTTAAACATGATGCATAGTTGTTCGTATATTTTATTATGTATTCAGAATGCGCACTTCATCTGACTGCCCCTTCTACTTTAAGCAACTGTTATTTTTAGATCTGTTTTGTAATTTTGGGAACATCTTGTTAGAACAGCTTCTGACAGTAAACTTCTTCTTTTGACTGCTCCCATTAGCGGTCGCCATAGCGGATCATCTGTTTTTTATTTCTTCCTGTCCTCTGCATCCTGCTCTGTCACACCAACCAGCTGAATGTCCTCTCTCACCACATCCATAAACCTTATCTTAGGCCTTCCTCTTTTCCGGTTACCTGGCAGCTTCATCCTTAGCATCTTTTTCCCAATATACTCTGCATCCCTCCTCAGCATATGTCCAAACCAACATAATCTTGCCTCTCTGGCTTTGTCTCTAATCCTTCCAACCTGGGCTGACCCTCTAATATACTTATTCCTAATCCTGTCCACCCTCATCACACCCAGTGCAAATCTTAACATCTTTAACTCTGCCACATCCAGCTCAAACTCCTGCCTTTTTGTCAATGCCACTGTCTCCAACCCATATAATATAGCTGGTCTCACTACCTTCTTGTAGCCCTTCCTTTTCACTCTTACTGGTACTCATCTGTCACAAATCACTCCTGAAACTCTTCTCCGCCCACTCCATCCTATCTGTACTCTCTTCTTCACCTCTCTTCCACACTCACCATTACTCTGAACTGTTGATCCCAAGTATTTAAACTCATCCACCTTCGCCACCTCTACTGCCTGCATCCTCACCATTCCTCTATCCTCCCTCTCATTCACACACATATATTCTGTCTTAGTCCTGCTGACCTTCATTCCTCTTCTCTCTAGAGCATATCTCCACCTCTCCATGGTCTCCTTCACCTCTTCCCTACTCTCACTACAGACCACAATGTCATCTGCAAACATCATAGTCCATGGGGACTCCTGTCTGATCTCATCTGTCAACCTGTCCATCACCATTGTAAATAAGAAAGGGCTCAGAGCTGATCCTTGATGTAATCCCACCTCCACCTTAAACTTATCCGTCACTTCCACCACAGACCTCACCACTGTCACACTACCCTCGTACATATCCTGTACCACTCTTACATACTTCTCTGACACTCCTGACTTCCTCATATAATACCACAACTCCTCTCCAGGCACCCTGTTATATGCTTTCTTTAAGTCCACAAAGACACAACGCAACTCTTTCTGACCTTCTCTGTACTTCTCCATCAACAGTCTCAGAGCAAACATCACATCTGTAGTGCTCTTTCCTGGCATGAAACCATACTGCTGATCACTAATCATAACCTCCCTTCTTAACCTAGCTTCCACTACTCTTTCCCATAACTTCATGCTGTGACTGATCGATTTAATCCCTCTGTAGTTACTACAGTTCTGCACATCACCATTATTCTTAAAAATCGGTACCAAAACACTTTTTCTCCATTCCTCAGTCATCCTCTCACTTTCCAAGATTTCATTAAACAATCTAGTTAAAAACTCCACTGCCATTTCACCTAAACACCTCCATGCTTCCACAGGTATGTAATCTGGACCAACAGCCTTTCCATTCTTCATCCTCTTCATAGCTATCCTTACTTCCTCCTTGCTAATCCACTGCACTTCATGATTCACTATCCCCACATCATCCAACCTTCTCTCCCTCTCATTCTCTTCATTCATCAGCCCCTCAAAGTACTCTTTCCATCTGCTCAACACACTCTCCTCGCTTGTGAGTATGTTTCCCTCATTATCCGTTATCACGCTTACCTGCTGCACTTCTTTCCTAGCTTGGTCCCTCTGTCTAGCCAATTGGTACAGGTCCTTTTCTCCCTCCTTAGTGTCCAACCTTTCATACAACTCTCCACACGCCTTATTCTTAGCCTTTGCCACCTTTGTCTTTGCCATGCACCTCATCTCCTTATACTCCTGTCTACTTTCTTCATCTCTCTGACAATCCCACTTCTTTTTTGCCAGCCTCTTTCTCTGTATACTCTCCTGTACTTCTTCATTCCACCACCAGGTCTCCTTGTCCTCCTTCCTCTTTCCAGATGTAACACCAAGCACCTTTCCATCCATCTCCCTTACTAGCTCTGCTGTAGTTAACCAACTATTCGGTAACTCTTCACTGCCACCCAGTGCCTGTCTTAACTCTTCCCTGAACTCCACTTCACAATTACCCTTTTTCAGTTTCCACCATTTGATCCTTGGTACTGCCCTCACACGCAGTGATTTATTTTATTTTATAATATGTATATGACACTGTCCCTGTGCCTAACTTTTCAGATTTCTGACTTATCTCCCAAAAGCCCTTTTATCAATATTTAGATACCATCATTATGTGGAATAAAAATAATTATTTAAGCATGAACATGAATACAGATTTTTGTTACATTTTACATATACAAACATTTAATTCATTTTCTGCACCTTGCATTCTAAGGGTTTCTTATACTTACTAAAGCCCGTGCTGCCCCCATAGTGTTCCTTTTAGGCAAAGTTCAGTTAATGAAATGTCAAGTCTGTCAATACCAAAACAGGATCAAATTAAGTTGGGTCTGTTCGATGGCAGAAGCCTGAACTACAAGCTACCCAGTCTTAAGGCAGCCCTGCATTTGGAAGACAGTCATATATCTGCAATCACTAAAACATGGTTTAAATGCATGGAAAGCATCCCCTCCATACCTAGGATTAGCTCCTACCATGCCTTCAAACACAACGGCAACTGTGGTGTCATGTCCATATTTTTAAGAGGCCATATCACCACTATACAGATTCCCAGATGTCCATAAATAGAACTTAATGAATTACAAATCATGCTAAACAAAATCAACTATCAGTTTATCACCTATTACATGTCACCTTCCATGTCCACATAATTTCATGTCAGGTTGTTAAATATCATGCATGGACCCCCCACCCCTACCCAAATAAGAACTCCATCATTCTGTGAGACCTTAACTACCATCAACTGACTGGAGTACCTACAAGTCTAATGTAGGATATGCAGAGAAGTTTTTAAATCTTTTAAAAAATCAATGGACCACTTTGTTACTAGCCCATCTAAAAAAAAAATGTTGACCTAGAAATTACAAATGTAGAGTCATTATGAGCACATTATAAAGTTGGCCTTACTACTGACTCTTAAAATTATATGCCCATTTGCTGAGGAGTCTCATTTGGAAGTGTGATAAATATTGATATTAAAAATCTCATCAAGCTAGATCCATAGCAATTTGGTTTTGTAAAGTATAGATCCTGTCTAATGAACTTGATAAATATCTTTGAAAAAGTAACACAATACTTTAACAGTGGTCAAAATTTAAATACAGCATACTGTGATCTGGCCACAGTATTTCAGACCACCCATACTGGCATTATTAATAAACTAAATGTGTTACAAATAGACTCCTAATCTGTAAGACAGATAGCCAACTGGCAGTGTCAGAGAAGATAAAGGTGATCAGTGGCATCAGTGCTGGGACTGCTGTTGCTTGATATTTCCTTCTCTGACCTTCAGACTAAAGACCAAGACTTATGGCTTTCCAAGTCTGTGGATGACAGCAAATTGGGACTCATTGGCAAATCCACCAATGACAAAGAAACCTCCATCAAGAATATACACTTACAAATGCCTGGTGCATTTGAAATGGGCTTAAACTAAATGCTAAGAAATGTAACATTAGCACATTTAGCCGACAAACCACCCCCAGCATATAGAACTAATAATACCTCACTTCAAAATGAAAATGTTTTTGGAGATCCAGGAACCTGGGTTGATAATCTCCTCTCCTATGATAACCATGCAACAATGACTGGCAGAAAATTGTTCTGTCTGTTACAGCTGATTGCCAGTGGAATATCATCCAAATCTAAAGAAGTTATTGTTCCTTTGTATTCAGCACTGATCAGACGAATTATAGAACACAGTCTCCCTTTGAGATGTTCCTCACCAGACATATGAAACAGTTGGAAAGACCCTAGTGGTTCCTAACAAAGACATGATAAGCTTAAAATCCACGAGGTAACAAAAAAGACAAGATGCAATGCCCCTCTTTTCAGTGTCTTATAAGTACCCAGAAGAGACCAATGCCTTACCTTCTGAGCAGTCAGGGGGCCCAAAAGTCCAAGATCTCTTCTTCCTTCCTACAAATACCAGAACTAGAGATCTAAACCTTCTGCAGCAGATCAATAAAACAAGGTAGGGAGACAGATCCGTTACTCAACATTTCCCTCACCTCTGGAATAAACTCTTTCACAGATAAAGCAGTATGATAATGTTGTCTTCTTTCAAATGAGGCCTGGATAACTGGATTTGTATTCATAAGTTTCCCCTGGACTCAACTTGCCTAGCCCTCCTTCAGAGGAGATATATACTCCGGTATGGAAATTGGCAAGGTTTAATGGTCACAAGTGCGAGTACCCTTCCACTTCCCAGGATTCCTATGATACTTGATGGTCCAATTACCTGCTTCACATTTCTAAGAGCTGCATGTGAGGCAAAACATAACACACCCTGAACTCAGTTGGCAAAATACACAGAAGCTAGTTCTTGATATGATTATTTATTTATTTATTTAGTTAGTTGATATTCATTGACAGGTTATGTGGGCTGGTCTAGTGACCCTTTTCAGCCATGAGTCAGGCTTAAAGAGTATAACAAGATTATATTTGTACAGATTATACTTAATACATAGTGTGCATAATAATGTCCATTTACACAGAATAAGCATCACCAACCATGTAGAATACATTTGTAATTAATATGAACAAAGTACATTCAGGTGACAGAAACACTTCAACAAAGCATTAAATATTTGGTCATTGGATTCATTCAGAAGAGAGAGACAATTTTATGTAAGATATATGAGATAAAAGAATCAGATGGGAGATGTAGTTTTATATACAAAATAAAAATAGATTTACCTGTTTATCTATCTGTCTGTCTGTCTATCTTTCTATTCATCCATCCATACATTTGTCGACTGGGATAGAACTACTAGACATTGCTACAGTCGGTATATCTTCTGAAGGCATGTCTACTGTTGCCTCTCTCTCATCTGTTTATATGTGTTAAACAATTTTGTAGTGTTTTACCAAAAGCTGTTAATATGAAACAGTACAATACGGATCTGTTCAAATTTATTATATTTAACTATCGAGCTGCTTTCTGCATGCTGTATCCTACTAAAGCGAGAATAAAGTATAGATAGTTACCAGTAAAACATTGTTTCTTCTTAAAATATGCAGGCATTATATAGACACACAGGCAAGCTGCTTCAAAATATGATGATTTTGCTGAATGTTCTAATAAATACTGAATATATGTATTTAACAGAATATTTAAGTAATTAGATCAGTCAGAGAGCAGTTATTTTATTGCATTTACCTAAGGAAGATGAGGTTTATCCAACTGGAGCAACTACTGTTCATACAGAGAAAAACATTTTCAGTACCCACATCATTTTTACTATTGCATAATTAATTTATTTAAAATGTTTAATGAAACATATTTTAAAAGATATTCATTCCTGGTTGTGTATTAATAGTGCACATTGTAACAGATGACTTTTTGTTATGCACATATATAACAGTGCATATGTGTTCATTCAAGAATGCTGCTGCTTATATCTCCTTTTAAAATTGTGCTAAGGACTTTTATTGTTGCTGATCTTAATTGATTCCTTATAGGTTTGCCATGTCAGGCAACTTGAACTGTTGTCTGACTCCATAAATATTGTGTCAGTACATTAATAGTTTTTAAAAGTTTTTGTTTGCACACTGGCTTAATAAAGTACTTCATAAAGCAGCAAGACTGCAGGTTTATTTTGTTTTTCATATATTCTTTTCTCCAAAGTGAAAATCCAAGAGTTTGCATATATATAGAGATGGGAGGGGGGTACGAGGTACACTACTGGGAATATGGGGTGCAACATTTAACTGTGAAAAATCAGTTATAAGTTATGTTGCATATATTTATATGTTGCATATATATATATATATATATATATATATATATATATATATATATATATATATATATATATATATCTATACCCGTGTATTGTTTAGGAGTGCAGTTGAATGTCGGTTTTAGATGTTTTAATTCTGATTATTTATTTCCATTTCAACTAATTGATAAGCAATTAGTATTAGTGAATAATGTCTGGGCTATATTACTGCATTACAGATATAATGTGGCATGTTTAATTCCTCTTCAAACCCAGATTGTAGTACATGGAACATCATTGCGTTTTATATTTTCTACAAAGGGATTTGAAATATAAGGACATATGCAGAAAACATTTTGTAAGGGACAGCAAGAATAATTTAACTCTTAGTACTATTTACGCTACATCGGCTATATATAGATGCTTACTGCTTCTAATCCCTTATTTCCATGCAAGTGTGTGATGTCATTCAAAAGTCATCACTCACTGTGCTTCACAACAGGTGACTTTGCAGCAGCAGCCAAATTAAAAGAAGGCGCTTCTGAAAGAATGCCTCTAATCCCCACTCGGAGTGTTGAGTTGATTAGAGTAAGTCTGTGGAGCTACAACTATTTGCAGTAAGATTAGAGAGGCTAAGTTTTTATCACCATTTTCAATGAAGTTAGAAAGGTCACATATGTTGACTTCCTACTAAAATCCATCTGAAAGGGCTTACTGTAAAAATTATCTCTCATGAAATTTTTGGAATTATGTCAGACACAGCATCCAGGTCAAGGAATAGAGCAAATAAGGACTTCAAATTATTTCCCTTTCATGTTATTCTTAGTGTATTCTAGTAGTAAAGAAAAAAATAGCATTCAGATCAACAGCAGGGAAGAAAATGTCACACATCTGCCACATATAAGCAAAGAAGAAAGAAACAAACATAACAGTGCTTACCAGATGCCTTTCCTTTAGTACAAGACACACAGATGTGATTGCAGCAAGCTGTTTTTCAAATGACTGTCTGGTCAAGGATAAAATGCAGAAAACCAGCACCTGTGTTATCTAAATACAAACAAAGCTGTCATCAAAACAGAAATAAATAGCATAACGAAGAAAGGAGAATCAGACTGAAATTTCATGGTTGGAAAAACTTATTTTTTTTTCTAATTCTAGTGAGGTTTTAAAGTTGACTTATAGAGTAAATATCAGGAAAAATTGGGACACAAAGATCAGACAAAAGAAAAACATTAAATACAAGCATGCATAGGAATGGACATATATTGTTCACGCTGCCTGAATTACATGATTTAAGAAGAGGACATGCATATTGTTAAATAAGACATTCAGATAATGGAAGATGATAGGTATATGTACTCTCACACTGATTATCTCAATGTGTGCATGTGTGTGTGTGTGTGTGTATGTGTATGTGTGTGCGTGTGTGTGTCTATCTCTGTCTGTGAGGGTGAGAGAAACACTATATCCTCTGTCACAACTGTACATCTGTGTTTGCATATGCATTTAGCAATGTACGAGACACAAACACAACCACAGATGCATGCATATAGATACACTCATGTTTCCATAAGCATGCATAAAGACACAGTCATGTTTCCATACAGTCCACAACCCCTCAACTATCACACACACTCACATATGATCAACTTCTGCATATTGTTATTCTGTGTGATAGTAAATTGGCATTTGTCTTACAGGGTCTGCACAATATATTTCATCTTGCCAATTCATTGCTTTCTGGATAATGTAATAAGGAGAGCATTAGCAGTGTACAATACACACACACACACACACACACACACACACACACACACACACACACACACACACACGCACACACACATGCACACACGCACACACACACACACACACACACACACACACACACACACACACACACACACACACACACACACATTTTATTCACATGGACTAGTCTGTGTTATAGCAAATCAGGCCTCTAATGTCCAGTGTTTGCATACTATATTCCTCTATGAATATGGCACATCTTACTTAGGGCAAGTAATAAGGGAATGTAAACAAACTAGATAAAAATTGCAAATACTAAAATGACTGTAGTTCTTTTCCAGTGTGTTCTGTTTCTTGTTTTATATCATCTAGAATTACTATTAAAATTATATGATGCGACAATAATACTTCTTTCATGAAGTAAAACACACATACACACTTGTATGTACATACAGAACCCCCCCAGACACCTCCACCCAGCCATATATACACACACATTCTCAGAGAAAAAAATCCTGCACATAGATAACGGCACATATTTCTACATACAACTTTAAGGTTTTAGAGTCCCACACAGTGATGTAAGATGTGACTATGGAAAGGGTGTCTAATTTAGTCCAAATATCAGTTCCTTGGAGGGTAATTTAATTGTATCTGTCAGAAACATTAAACTGAAGAGTATGGGTGGCAAATGGATATGACAGAGAACGGTCCTGTCATTTACAGGAAATCAGGTATGATAAGGATATTCATTAATCTGAACTGCATCCATTGGAATGGTTGAAACAGTATGGACCATCATAACTGCTGAAAAGGGTGATGTGAGAAACATTGAGAGAGAATGTATAAAATGGAAAAGAAGAAGAGGATGGAATATGCAAAGATGTGTATATTCATGTTCATGGCATATGAAATAAATTAGAAGACCTTGAATATAAATGAATAAGTCTTGCAATAACTCTATCAGGTACAAAAGCTTTATAATGTGGAAAGTCTATTATGGTTGTTATAGTTCAGGTTAAACTTTATATTCAGGAAACAAAGAAATGAGAGATATAGGAGCCAGTTGTTTATTTTTAAAATATCAAAGCAAACAAGACAGAAGAACTATTAAGTTTTAAACAACTGCTGAATTAATGCAAATCACCTTAAAGAAGGAAGATACCACACCAATCAAGTAGATAGACAAGAGTACTCAGGCGACCTACAATCGTAGACAAAAATAAAATAGATTTTAATGAATATAATTTCTGACATAGCTATTCCAATAATTTGACATCTGTAGAATGTGTCATTTTAATAGCTATTTTACTTAAACTCCCAAGTAAACTTTGTTATCTAACATCAGTATGAACTGCTTCCTCATAATGTCTAACATACTTGCTATATATTTCTTAGTTGATTAAGTGATCGCAAGTTAATATGGGAGTTGTAAACTTATTTACATAAATACAGGATCATTTACGCAAGTTGTATGCAAATTAGGCTTCATAGGGTAAGGGCTATTAACAAATTGACAGCATAGCTGCCCTCACCGATGAATTCTTTCCTGACTCCCCTATCTTGTATCCTCTCCCATCCACTAATACCCCGACCCTCACATTAAAACTAGTTGCCACCTACTTCTTAAAAAAAGTTATCATTGAAACGTAAACCCTGCTTACCCTCTGCAAATAACCTTCCTGAAGAATACCGCAAAATTTCCGCTAATGCCATTACATATCAAGACTCCATCCTTATAAGCACTTTATTACAGGAATACTATATTCCTACCATCTGGAAAAAAATGTCATATTATCCCTCTTCACAAAGGTGGCACTTCTATCAAGATATCTAATTTCAGACACATTGCCATCTTACCCTCCCCCAAAATAACATTTTGGAAAACTGCATCCATAAAAAAAATTCTCCAGCATTTCTTAATAACTAACAGTCAACATGGTTTTAGATTTGGCCATAGCACAACAATTGCTTTCCTAACTTTTACAGATAACATAAATAAAACAAAGGATAGAGGTTTTGACATTGTGTCACATAAAAAAAATCCTACTAAACTATCCACAATGAGTATCCCACAGCCTGTTCTTTCATGGTTTAATAATTACATGTCAGAATGCTACCAGGCAGTCAAATGGGATTCTACACCTTCCCCTTATCTACATATCATTACAGGTGACAGGTGTAACATAAGGCTCAATCACCGTTCTCCTCTATAAACTTTGTGTTGGCTAGCATTATCCCACTAACTAAATTATATCAAACTTCTCTTTCTCTTAACACTCAAAACTGTATTTAATCACACTTCCTGCCCAGCTATAAGTACAATTCTCCATCACTACCTCCCAAATCATCACCTTCAATCTTCTGACAAAAGTCTACTTGGCAACTATAAGTCTTGCAAAAACTGCTGTCAAAGTCTGTACTCGCACTATGTAGCAAAAGACGAATATAGTCCCTGCACAAATCTATGCAATTCATAGCATTTTTTTAATTTAAGCTGCAATTAAAAGAATTCTTCTCCAACTCCTGGCTTTGCACTTGCTACTCCCCTGACAAAAGTTTCAGCTCTTTCTCCTCTAATCCCTATCTACATCCTAGGTACCCTTTTCCTTGCTCTTATTTCTCTTACTCTTATTTCCTCTTCTGTGAATCTTGCTTTTATTCATTATTTCTCCTGCCTCTCATATCTACTTCACTTATTACCGCTAACAAATCCTTATTTCTCACTCTCCTCCCCTTCCTCTCCTCTTCCTTATCCATTCGTTCAGTGTTCCAGTCTGACATTTGCTTTATGAGAGAGTAATAAACTCTTGGCCTTATAATGTGTCAACACATTTCAGTGCTACATCATATTGAATTTATCTTGTTTTACTCTTGGTATATATGGGTATTCCTCTATATGCCATATGTGCATTAATATTTGTATTAATCTATGTATTTACAATACATTGTAATATGATGTCAAGTTTTCATTTCTGTATATATAGTTCATGTCCTCTTATTTATGGAACTTTTCCACCTGGCCGCTGCTGAAAATGGATAAAATTATCCAATCTGACTTTCATGGTAAACAAATGTCAATCAGTGAATCAAATTGTCCATCAATAAATCAGCCTATACACTATCCAGTCACAGACCACAGTAGAAATGAATGCTGTCATTAAGTATATTGCTTTATTCTGTTCAAACAAAAAACTTAAAAAATGCCATTCTTTATACTTCCATCTGGCATAATCCATAAATAAGTAAATATACTGCCATGGGTGTAGACAGAGAGTGCTGTTGCTTGGCAGAAATTAACTGACATCTATGCCAGGTTGTAAAAATTGTTAAATATGCTTTAAGAATTTTGTAAGATATTAGAATTCCAGACACTGCATTCTTGAGAATGGACAGAAGGGAAACACACACACACACACACACACACACACACACACACACACACACACACACACACACACACACACACACACACGCACGCATGCACGCACGCACGCACGCACGCACACACACACACACACACACACACACACACACTCTTATTATGCTTCAGTGGGGGGGTTCACAAATAAGGAGGTCTGGAAGAAGACTGCAAAAGAAATTTTGCATTAGGCCAAAGTTACATTCTAGAAAACCTTTTTTTTTTGTATTTGTAGGATTCATAAGCAAATGTAGTATTTAATGTTGTAGTTATTAATATCACTGAGATAAATGAACTTCCCAAAAGACTTTTCTGGAAATAAGCATATTATGATAAAAGTTAATAAAAATGTTAACTGTGATGTTATCAGCCAACAACAAAACAAACTAATAATGTAGGTATAGTTGCACCACAGCCTCCAAGAATAACATTCACCCTTGGTTTTGAATGCCCGTGGCCTCATCTGAGTCTGCTTCTTTCCCTGACTTCATTTTCCGTAGTACTTTTCTTACTTCTTCTAGGGTGGGCTCCTCCTCTTCTGTCATCATAAGCTGTGTCTGGGACAACAAAACATCTGTGAGGTTTTCTTCATTCAGAAGCTGCTGGAAGTACTCCTTCTATCTGCCTTTAATGTCCTGTAGACTGGTGAGCGGGTGGTTGCTGGCATCTCTTTTGAAGGGTGTCTGACAATTTCTTTAACTTACTGTCTTTGCTTTGCAACCTGATAAGAGTTTTTTTGTGCCATCTACAGAGTCACTTTCCAGAAGCTGGCATAGTAACTCTGATGCCTTGTTCTTTGCTACTGCAAATTCAATCTTAGTCTCTTTGCTAGCTAAATAGTACTTCTTCTTAGCTTGGTCGTCTTTTCTGTCTCCCACTTTTTTTCCTACACTGCTTCTTTCTTTTGATGACCTCTTCAACTTCTGCATTCCACCATCAGCTTTTCTAATTTACCATGCTTCCTGTTCTGGCTTGGCCACGTGTCTCATCTACAGTCCTTACATATGCTGTTTTGTGCCATTCTTCTTCAACTCTATTTGCTCTTCCTCCTCATTTGCTTTCTTTCTAGACAGTTTCCAAGCTCTAAGCCCACTGTTGTTCATACTTGCTGTACAATACATAAGCAAATAGGTCAGAGGGAACAGGTCAACAAAGCTGCTGTATCCAGACAATTTGGCATTACAGGCAGACTCTGGACAAGAACTTCATGAATGAATAGGGGAATGGAATGCAAACCTGAAGGCCCATGAGATGAAAGTGAATACAATTTAATAATATTAATAGCAGCAAATGCAGGAAGTTAAGAGAAGGTGAGAAATGACATAAAAGGGAAGGTACTTACATATTATCACAACCAGATTCTGAGCAGGAGAACTGGCTCCTTTCCAAGCCGTTATCCTGCCGAAATATGAACTGAAAGTGTCTAGTGAAGTGTGTGTCACTGAACTAACATAATGTTTGAAAACGCTCGTGTGTAAACATTACATTGCAATTCTCAAAGTTTTCCATGGAACACTGCAAATGGGAAATGGTATTTTTCTAAAATGAAGCAAAAGAGAAAGTGAAGGGTCAGGCAGCTGTAACCGTTGAAAGCACAGCCCTAAACAAATGATACTGTAACTGTGTTTTTCTGAAATAAGTTTGATCATTTTGTTTAACAAAGGGATTATTGCTATACAGATTTGTAGAGTGAAAGGAAGAACAGATGAAGAAGCTACTGTCTTTGGGGTGTTATGGAGTAAGGAATTTGGGCATGCAAACATGACTTTTTGGCGACTGGAGAAAGCAGTCTGATGTAGTTAAATACGAAGGTCCTTACTGTCTCTGCATTGCACTGCATGCTTAGATAAAGTTCAATTAAAGGTACTTACACTTAACCGTTACACAGATATGATCATCCCATTATGAAACATGGTTACGTCGTGATTCTCTCAGTTCATATTGTCATTGTAATGGTTACTGCAGCTCCTGGAAGAAAGCATGTAAGCTTATGGATTAACCATTAAGAAAATGCAAAGTTAGAGAGGGAAGGGTGATTTAACATTAGCAGCACAGGTATGGTTATGTTTAAAATTGAATTTCTTTTCACAGTGAAAGTTGTTTTAAGAAGGGTTACCAAGAACAATGGGAAAAGTTAGTGTCACTCTGGCTGTGAGCACCGTTAATGCACAAATGAGATAGTTCCACACATGCTGTCAGTAAAGTGCACAAAGCCACAGCGACACTAACTTTTTCCATTGTTCCTGATAGCCCTTCTTGAAACAACCTTCACTGTGAAAGAAAAGACTATCCCTGACATTTCTACAACACTAACAGTCAGATTTCTACATCAGGAAGGAAGTGGTATTATCGCAAAAATCTGGTTGCGATAATACGTAAGTACCGAAGGGACAATAGTGGAACAGGTTAACAGTTTCATGTAGTTGGAAGGGGTAGATGAGGAGAAAGGAAGTCTGAATTAGGAACTCAAAGCTAGAATCAGAAGGAATGTGGTCAACTGCCACAGGGTGTCAGGGGTAGAGAATGACAGAGGAATGGTAGGGAAGCTGAAAAGTAAGGTGTACAAAACAGTGGTGCAACCAGCGATCACTGGTTTATTGTTCAGTTTACTTGTTCAAGCCTATCCACATTTTATTGATAACCCTTCGAGATATGTGTTATATTTTAATATTTATTGCAGATTATTTGTATGTTTTATTTTTTTTTTTTGTTATTGCAACTGGCCGAGTTCCTCAAGTATAATGTTAAGCATGAATAAAAAACTGCACTAAAAATGAATGTATTCAAATGCAAAACTTTTTTTTTCTATCTTCCACTGATATGACTTTACAACACCCTTACAGTACAATTTGAAGAATATCAGTTGACAAGCAGGATACATTTATGTGTCAGAACAGAAGGCACAACAGTAGAACAAAAGAGTTTGCAAAAGAAGCTAATAGAGTGCGTACATGCATTCCTTTTATCTAATGCAATATTTTTCTGATACCCCCAATCCTTTTCAGGGTCACAGATGTGCTGCATGCTATCCTGCCACATGACTGGCATTAGGCAGGAAGTCTAGGATATGATTTCAGTCCATTGTCCAGTTTCGCATGTACACTCACACACACACACACACACACACACACACACACACACACACACACACACACACACACACACACACACACACACACACACACACGCGCGCACACACACACACACACACACACACACACACACACACACACACACACACACACACACACAGCTACAGCAATTTGTAAAATTGCTAATTTATCCAATTAGTATGTGATGGAGGGTTAAAGTGAAACTATAAGCAATGGAAATCCTATATGAACATATAGAGGACATAGAGCCTAGACACAGAAGGCACTCTAGCTGTAGAAATGATCAGGGGAACCAAGGGCTATTAGGCAGCAATATTTATTGCTTTATCACTGTTCAGTCCTATATGCCTTTCGGTAGTATTAAAGTAAGAACACAGACTGCAGCAATAACATGACAAAGTTAATGTGCCCTCCATATTTGATTATTGAATCCGGGAATGTTGTTCAGAGCCTGTTCAGCTGGAGTGTTTCAGCGGAGGCGGAGGAGAATGTCTCAGATATGTGGAGGAATCCGGGATGGACCCGAGGACCCGGAACGAGAACACAGGGAGAACAGAACAACTACACAATGCCACCACCACAGCAGGTAGCCGAGAATTGAACCAGAGAACCTCTTGCTGTGAGGTGACAATGTTAACCACTGCACCACTGTGCATATTAGCATTCTCTCTTCCAAAAGATATCACTGTTTTAGTAAGCAAAGTAATATGATACGGCAGTTAATCCTAACAAGTGAGTGCCCTCACACCATAAATGCAATTACTAGAAAATCAGAGTCTAAACCAACCATAATAGAAGTAGTGAATATTGTAACAGAGATAAAAAGAACAGGAAGTGGGATCTTTAGAAAAGGGTAGGAGCAAATTAAATAGAAAAAATGTGAATTGTGTGAACACTGCATGCAGAATAATGTTTTGGAGGAGGAATTAGGTTTAAAGGAAGGTAGGAACTGAATGAACTGTGTAATGTTAGATGGAAAATTACAATAGAAGATTGTGTGTGATGCATAATGTTTGCAACTGAAAACATGTAAATACAGTTTGTTTTCATTTATATACATGTATGAATGCCTATGTCATATGTGATAACTGAATAAAGATGTTTATTGTTTAACAAAAAAAAAAAAAAAAACAAGTGAGTACACTCACAGTAGTAGCATAGATATACACATATGTAATGTCACCTAACTCCTTTGGCGATGAGAGGTAAAGCCCTAACTATGACCTAAATGATTTAAGTTTGATGAGAGGCTTAGGCACCTGCTGGAACTGTAGGGGGTAATGGAATAGTGGGAGGTCAATGCTCGAATGCCTGTCTTGGGGGATGTACAAGGCACTTCTCCAGGGCACACAACATGCACTGACCTCTCTGGTATAGGCAGGAGAAAGATGTGGAATATGTTATCTTTCATTAGCAGGTTTAAGCTATAGGAAATTAATTGCACTGACTGGAATTTCAATATATAACATAGTAGGTTCATGTCAGCTGCCCACAACTACTACAAGCCCATGTATATACATAGAAAAAAGAATATGACTACACCTATACACATCATGCAATCTAAAGGCTGCAGATCAATATGACAAATGAGTGATATTTGAAATTCAAACATTGGGATATAAAAGGTGTATACAATTCATTTGGGAAAGATATGAAAAAGGAGACCTGATTCATGACAGTCAATTTAAAAGAAACACAGCCTTCTAACAGAATGTAAAAAGGAATTTGCAACTTATTGTACACATAATCAAGATAACCATTTGCAGCAGAATCACACTCGGTGAACAGTAATCAAAAAGAACAACTTCCCTAATGAGTTTCAGGCACTAAATGTTAATTAAAGTGTAATGAGCCACAACAGTGTTATAATATGGGCTACAGGCTACGAATTCAGAATTAGTGATGCTGTCATGAAATCATAACATGCAAGCTGTTCTGAGATGAGCATCCCCTGTGGGATGCAAGATTAGTGTAAGGACATATTCTCGACAGTGATTACCAAGTACTTAATGCAAACAGGTGGCAGCAGCAGAGTTCCATGGACACAGCTGGCCAAGGGCAGATCCCTCTACTAAACCAGGTGGACTTCTTTGAAAAGATCTCCAAGGCAATGGATGAGGGAAAATGGTACATAACTCTTTCCTTGACCTGACAAAGACATTTGATACAAAACCCCACTCAGGCATTACTAACAGACTTAAAACATTAGGTGTAAACCCCTATATAAAATGCTGGACTACCAGCTGGCTCACAAATAGGACCCAGGAAGTTAGGACTGGTGAGACCAGCTCTACAAATAGCTGGTCAACAGTTGAATCCCACAGGGCTTCGTGCTGGGTCCACTTCTCCTTGGCTTCTAATTCTTGGAAGTCAAAGCCAATGTCAAAGGCCTCTGGCTGACCAAGTTTGCAGATGATTGCAAACTAGAGGCAGTAATTGAATCCCACGAAGACACAAGCATCTTACAGGAGGGTCTAACATAGATGTGTGACTGGTGCCAAAGCCAAGCCTTAAAACCCAATGCCAAGAAATTCATAATGGTACATTTTGGAAAGATGGCCACCCAGGGAAACTATCTCATCAATAAAATACACCTAAGTGTAGGCCCAGTAGTCATGGATTTGAAAACATATGTAGATAGTATCCTGGCCTTCAGGCAATAGGTATTAAATGTAGTAAGGAAATCATTATATGTCACTCAACTTATAAGTGAGGGTATGACATCTAGGTTGAGGGAAGTCATCATGCCACTGTAGTAAGCACTCATGAGCCCCAATCATTGCTTATAATGCCCCTTTGATATGTACATAATCAGACACATGCAACAACTGGAAAGTTTATAAAGGTTCCTCAGAAAAAAATACAGGACCTAAACACAACGTCCTATATGAATTGCATCAGAGTCCTATCTCTATATTCTCTTTCCTACAGATTAATGAGACGTGATCTATGTAGGGCTTACAAGGCATCCAGGGATACTGCTCTGATGGATAAGCTGCATATCCAAAAAATGAACAGCACCATAACTTCTAGATCTAAGGACTTAAACTTTGTTTGCAACATAAATAGGACATGTTGTAGAGACAGATAAGTGTCTTAGAGAATTCCCACTCTCTAGAAAAAGCTCCTCTATCTGTGTGAAGTGGATCCTATTCAAGCATAACCTGGACCATTGGATAGGAAATTGTAAATTCATCCCTAGTCTAGCACCATGTCTCTAATGGGCAAGGGCAGTAAATAGATCATAAAATATACCCACCCCATATATAAAACCCAAGATACAATAACTTGTGGGACACATTTGGATTGCTAGGCTTATACAGGTCCTTATGGATGTCAGTCTAGTACAAATCTATGAACCTAAGAATCGGCCAGTTCTAGAAAACTCTGGGTTTCCATGCCATTAAACAAGAACAGTTCTTTGAAGATGGACAGTGAGGTTATGATGTAGTATTCTTGCTGTGTCAGCAATCATGACACCTTTCACTGCACTCTTGTCATATGACTACCATATTTTGAGATTTTTCTTGTATATGAACTTAGACTTGTCATTGTCCCAGTTTAGTGTATCTACTTCAATGCTGAAGACACAAAGGGAAGAGTCTTCAGACTAAGTAGAAAAGACCCAAATACCAGCACTCACAATGTCAAACCAAACATGTTGAAACTGTGAACTTTGACATGCTACTATGCATGCACCACACGACTTTGGTGCATGCAAAATGCAAACAGAAAAAACAAACATCTCTTGATAATTATAAATACTAACTCTGAGTTTGCACAATATTGGGAAAAGGGCAAATTACCTAACCCTGAAAATCAGCCAGTCATGCACAACTGTCAATCATCTGTTTAGCTGACCAAATTCTGTTGATGAAACAGACATCAATCAAACCATTATTCGACAAAAGTAATGACTCCTACTCACACAAACACACACACACATACATACATATAAATATATGGGTCTACTTCACATAATCAAACATCCAAATGTTCGACTTTCATATGGCCGAGACCATATGATCGAACATTTGAATGTTCGAAAATGTGAAAATAAAATAAATAAACAAAAGAAAAAAAAATAAACATTGCTAGCAGGGTGGCAAGGCATGCTGCACCCCCCCCCCCAACACCTCCTGCTATTTAAATATACCAACTCTGAGATCGCACTACATTCTGGTAAAGGGAAATCTTCCCATTCTGCACTCTACGGAGATCCCCATTCACAATGTTCAAACTTTTAGAAGTTCGATCATATGGTCTCGGCCATATGAAAGTCTAGCTTTCAAAAGTTTGACCACCTGAAGGGGACCCAAATATAGATAGACGAATATAGTTTTTTAGATATATATATATATATATATATATATATATATATATATATATATACAAACACACACACACACACACACACACACACACACACACACACACACACATATATATATATATATATATATATATATATATATATATATATATATATATAAATGTATGGGTTCACTTTAGAAGCTCGAAATACTGAAATATCGAAATTCTGTATTTCGAGCCCATAAAGTGGAATCCTGAGAAGAGCGAAAGCTCAGAAGCGCGAAATTTAAAACCTCGAATACCGGAGGTTTTGAATTTCACGCTTCTGAGGTTTCGCTATGGTTATGGATTCAGGTAAGTGTGTGTGTGTTAAGGGTTTTGGGCAGGGGCTGCGGTGTGTGACATTGTGTTTTGCTGCTGTGATGTGTGTGTGTGTTTGCGAGGAGAATGTAGCTTGTGTGGTGGTGTTTTGTGTGTGCTTATATGTAGTGCAACCTCAGAGGGAAAATATTTAAGTGGGGGTGTGTGGAGCACAGCCCCCCACATGGGGGGGGGGTGCAGGTTTTTTTATGTAGTAGAGAGCTTATGTTTGTGTTTGCGGAGGGAGGTGTGTGTGTGGAGTAGAAGCACGAAATTCAAAGAATTTCGCGGTTCAGAGTTTTCGTGGTTTTAAATTTTCGACTTTATAGCTTCGAAATAATGAATTTTGACATTTCAGTATTTCGAAGATATAAAGTTAATCTATACATATATATATATATATATATATATATATATATATATATATATATATATATATATATATATCCGCTCAAATTGATCTAAATATCACAATGTCAACAATCTAAACACTGAGAAAAATATTTACATTCTAAACACTAACAAAAATATCTTTTCCACTCTGTTCTTCAATATCAAATTTGATATATATATATATATATATATATATATATATATATATATATATATATCCATATATTGATACACTTCATAACAGTGAAAACTCAAAACACTGAAAACACACATCATGCATATATTGAGTTTAAACAACATAAATCATAGCACTTTCCACCAAGTGTAAGCAGGGGGCAACCCCCCCTGCACCCCTCATGTGGAGGGCTGTGCCACCCACACCCCCTGCTTCTTATACATATAAACTCCAAGACTGGTCTTCAATACACTAAGTGCAATCTTGGAGTTGATATATTTAAGTAGCAGGGGGTGTGTGGGGAGTGCAGCCCCCCACATGGAGGGTGCAGGGGGGGGGTTGACCCCCTGCTTACACGTGGTGGAAAGTGCTATGATTTATGTTGTTTAAACTCGGTATATGTATGATATGTGTTTTCAGTGTTTTGAGTTTTCAAGAATTTGAAGTTTCAGTGTTTTGGTTTCAGTGTTTTGAGCTTTAAGTGTAATGAAGTGAATCCATATAACTATATATATATATATATATATATATATATATATATATATATATATATATATATATCTATATATATTTGCATGCTGTCCTGGAGCCTGCTCAGTTTCCGTCAATGTTTTATTTTTTTTTTGATGTTTCGTTGTCTACATCTTTGTTAAACTTTGGCAAGGAAGTAGTATGTAAACAATTCCATGATAATCCTTAAATATACTGAGTATCATGGAATTTACAAAGCTTACTGATTGTTTTCTAATTTCTAGGACCCACTAGCATCTCTTCTAATTTGCCAAACATGGCCTTAAAAACATTGTGCCCATGACTGCAGCACCCTCTGTTTCACCTTTCATATTCCTTTGGCAAATCTTGTCCTCTTGCTTCATTAGGTCTCTGTAGAAATGATCACTTGCTCGTCTAATTTGTAACATAAGAGTTTGTCTCTATCAAATATACCACTCTGACAGCTTTCTTCTTCATTCTTTCAAGCAGCCTGCCAACATTTTATTTGCATGACCTCCAGACTTGCATATATTATTTTTTATGTGATCTGACCATTAGAGTGCAGCACACTCCTTACCCTACGGCTTTGCTTTTGAGGTCTATGCCACTGAGAATACACGTTAACATTCTATTTACTGCTGTCATGATTGCTTCATTTTGTTATTGTTGGTGCCATGCTGGTGTGCTAAAAAATACCCAGCCATTTTTTAATAATCATTATTTTTAACTCTTTACTCTTCCCACCTGATACTTTCTACTATGTTCATATTGGCTTAAGAGCATTATTTTGCTTTTGTTTGATTTTAACCCTCAGTTAGAACATTTCTTCCCACTTGGTCAACCCTTTTCAGATTTTCTTTGGATTCTTCTCTTGCCTACCACAGATACACTTATTTTGCTGTTATTCATGAGGAGATTGCTTGTGTTTGTTTTTTTTTCCTGTAGCGTGCCTTCATTTTACACTTATCTCAGGAAAATGAACACACACTGCACAGTACATGACCTAAGACGACACCCCCTGTAGTGATCCCGTATTTATTTTCCCTTTTCCTGACAGCATCTCTTTCAACACAGCACTTATTAGTTGTTCTGTCTCTGACATGCTATAGTCCAGTTTTCATTTTCATTCCTGTTCCTGCCCCTATTATTTATTTTATTTATTTATTTTACATTTGTTGACCGGGCTAGTCCAACTGGATATATGTCCATTTTTAGCAGAGGCCTGGAGAGAAAAGCTTCAACTATAGACATAGAATGTACATTACATTTATACATGAAAAATACATATAGTGATTTCATTTGAATAATACGCTAGACTAAACATATACAGTGACATAAGGTCTGACATGTTAAAGCATACAGAGTTCATGGGCTAACAGAAACATTCAATTTTAGTACAACAAAATGTATCCTTGAACCTAGGGATATAGGAGAGAGTTAGTCAGGGTAGGTACAGGGACATAGCCAACGTGTTTTGAAGTACTGTTTAAGGTTAGTTTTGAATAGGGTTATTGAGGAAATCGAGATAAGATAAGTAGGCATTGAGTCCAGATTTTGCCAACAGTGTTAGAGAACAAGCGGCTGTGTTGTTGGTTTTAAATATCTGTACTAGTAGCCTGTTGGATGAGCATAGGGTCTTAAGGTTGGTGTGTGGGGTGATAATGTTATTAAGTATGGGAATGTTATCAGGTTGGTAAAGAATTTTATGTGCAATTGTAATTTGATTGTATTGTAGTTGGTTAGGAAATTCTAACCACCCTAAGTGAATCAAGTTCTGACAGTGGTGGGTTCTCTATGCAGCTCCAGTGGCAAATCAAGCAATGTTATTATAGGAGCTTTCCAGTTTGTTAAGGTCATTTTTACTCGAGTTTTTAAATATGGGGGAGGTATAAAGGAGGGTAGAGAGTAAATGGGTGCGGGCAATAACAGTCCTAGCTAGTGGGGTAAGCAAGGACTTAATCCTGTATAGAGAGTCAAGTTTTTTATTGACTATTTTTATAGTATGGTTAATATGCACATCAGACTTAAGGTTATCAACTAATACCCCTAATAGTCTGGTGGAGGGATCAGGAGATATAATGGTGCCATTGTTTGACTTAACAGTAAAGGTAAATGGGGAGGACCTATGGGTTGGAGAGATTTGTAGTAATTTTGTTTTCTTAGGATTCAATATGAGTCGATGGTTAAGGAGCCAGTTTTCAACTATGTTAAACACATTTTGGGTTAGAGTCTGTAGATCAGAGGGGGAAGTAGCTGAGCATATTAATGTGGAATCGTCTGCATATTGAATACAGGTAGCATGTGGAATGACTGAGTGCAGATCATTAATAAAGGCTGAAAATATGAGAGGTCCTAATATGGAACCTTGTGGAACACCAAGGGTAATGGGAAGACGGGTGGATATCTTGTTTTGCCATAAGACAGCCTGTTGTCTATTATTTAGGTAAGACTAGAACGATTGTAAAGCAGATTATCTAGAGAAAAGGATCTAAGTATATTTAAGAGTAGTTGATGGTTTACCATGTCAAAGGCTTTAGACAGATCAATAAGGAGGGCTGAGGAAAGAATGTTATTATTGCGATTTTTGTTAATGGCATCAGAAAAAGACAGGAGGGCATAAGTGGTGCTGTAAAATGGTCTAAAACCATGTTGAGAGTTGGCGAGTAAGTTGTTTTTGATAAAATAGCTCAGCAGTTGTCTATGTATACATTTCTCCATGATTTTAGCCAGGGGTGATAATATGGGTCTATATTAGAACATCGAAGTTTTAAAACTTTGAATGTTCTAATATTGAACCCTATTCAGCGAAAGCTGAAAATATCGAACCTACAGAACAGCAAATGTTTTCCTAGGGAAAAAATGTGCTGTTCCACAACACATACACACAACACAAGCACACCAAACAAACAGCAATCCACACACATACACCAAAAATCTTAAACGTAACCCTACACTAAACTGTACACACACCACTAACTATCCACTTACCTTAACCCAAACCCTAACCCTAAGGTCCGTCACTATCACACACTCACCCACGCCCTAACCCTAACTCACCTATCCCGCCCTAATGCTCCCGTCCACACACTCGCACACCTATCTGACCCACGCCCTAACCCTAACTCACCTAACCCACCCTAACCCTTACATCCACACAATCGCACACATACCTAACCAGCACCCTAACCCTAACTAACCTAACCCGCACTCAATCGCACACTTACACGAACCCAACCCGTAACTTTCCACCCCACGCTGAAAACACTGAAGCAAGAGAAAAGGACAACAGAATTCTTTCCCACAACAACAGAGATACTTTATTTTTTCCACTTCTTGGCACAGGGCAATCTCCTACTATAACTAATACCACAACAACACCGGACATTTTCCGTAATGGTTTTGTTTATACATACTCTGGTAACTCTGTTGGTATTGAGGAGACTATCAGAAGACACTGGCCTATATTGACTTTTCACAAAGAATTTAAGGACATCCTTCCACCCTATCCCAAATTTGTAAGAAAGGGACATTAACTTTAAGGAATTGTTCGAAAGAAAACTTACTAGTCAGGTCAAGAACCGTGATACACGATTAGGCACTTTTAAATGTGGATTTTGTAATCAATGCCACGCCATCATTAATGCTTCAACGCTTTACAACCCTTCCAGGAATTTTAATATTAAATCACACCACTATTACACCTGTGCAAGTAAGGGAGTTGTTTATTTAGGGTTATGCATCACTTGCCTAAGTTTCTATGTTGGCAAAACTGAGAGACCACTTAGGAGGACACTTTACGAACATTTTTATGATGTAACTAAAAAGAAGGAATCAAATGCTTTCTTTAAGCATTCACTCACTTGCCCTAAGATAGATCTCAAATTTATGATACTTGAGCAGGTTACCCCAGAAGCCAGGGGAGGTGACTGGGAGACGACCCTTGAGTATAAGGAACTTCTATGGCAACTTAGACTTGATGCAGGTAGGCCCCCTGGATTAAATGATAATATCAATATAAATAGTGTTCTCAAGTTAAGAAAGGCACGATTATAAAAAGCCTCTTTTTATTGAGTTCCAATACAATTATTTCAAGTTGTAATTTGATAAGCAATTTAACTGAATAATTTATTCCCATTGTAATATTCACTGTTTTTAATATTTTATGTCATGTTTTTTCTGAAACTCACTATTTATTTCAACATCATGTATTAAGTTTTAATTATAAACAATGAAGTATTTTTAAAATCTCATTCAACTTAAACACATTCAAGTGTTTCCAGCTGTAACTTTTAATTGAATGATTATCAATTAACTAAACTGTATAAAAACCTTGCAGCATTTTAAATTTTTACTTGATAAAGCTAGGCATAGACTGAGCGAAAGCACTTGTGTGATTTTATTGTTTTCATTAAAGAACCTGATTTCTAAGCAGAATCTGATTTCTCAAGTAGTTCATTCAGCAGCGGATTGTTCGTTTTGGTTTGGTTTTCCTCCCTGGATTATTCTTTATTGGTCCTGTTTTGTGTGTTTTTCATTGAATTTTTTATTATGAGGTTGTGTTATATCCTAAATATAAGTTTTCGGAGTTTACTTATTAGGTTCTGGTATTTCCTAGCTTTTGGGTTTATGTATCTAGTTTGAATGAGTTGGTGATATTTTGTAAATAAGTAGTTAGGTAAGTAAGGTTTGTTTACTTGGTTTTAAAAATTTGGCCCAATTGGAGTATAGGTTTGGCCTCTAGGCTAGCAAAAGCCTAGATAGTTCTGATGTTCATAGTTGGTGAGTAGATATGGAATAATCATAAGAGGTAAGAGGGAAAATAGCAGTAGTAACTTCAGATGTGTGGACGTAGGTAGTAGTGGCATTTTAGCAGTCTTGCACTTTGAATAGGATATAGGGTGGTAAGTAAAGGTAGTCTATAACTAGTAAATTAGGTATGGTAATTAATCATATGCCACTTTAAGGATTAGGACTTTGTTGATTGGTTCTGAGAAGTGAGGTGTGGCATAGGTCCTTTAAATTTAGCACTACTGTGGGCAGGTGAGAATAGGGGACAGGGCGGGGTGTGGAACGAACTTGAGTGCAGCAGGGGCGAGCGGAGTGGGGCTAATACAGACACAAGATACTTACAGCCTCCTAAAGGATTGTATAAGCAAGGAAAAAGGTTTGAATTTATATGTTTTTCTTTTTAAATGCACCAAATTGTTCTATGTCCTGTGCTAGTAGGGACCTTAGCCTAATATTTGTCATTGTATTTTTTATTTGGTATGTCTGGTTTAGCGTTTAGTTTAATACAATTCAGGTAAAAATGGGGATTTCACTAACAGAATGCTATGGACACCTCCAGTGCTATAGACCCAGGGCTTTAAATAAATTCAGTACAGTCATTCACAATATTAACCTTGTAGAAACAGGTTGCTGAGGGGCAGGACAGCTTTAACTCTCCATGTTACAGTTTTGGCAGAGTGATATACTTCCTATGTTGCAAGCCTTTCAAGTTGTCGATAGGTTGGAGGGGATAGCACCACTTTAATGAAGCAGCGTACTGGGTCAGGAGCACCGGGGCATTTATTATTTATTATTTATTTTTCTAGAAGCTAGTTATGTAGTATCATTATTCCAATCATGATAGCCAACATGCACAGTACTTGCAGTGAATTTTCAAACACTCCACTTACCAAGTAATAATCTGTCTATGTTCCCCTGACAGCACCTTCTACATATACTAGTTGTTTTCCTGGATATTATAAATTAGGATCCACTGGAGCCTTTTCATTGTGCTGTCATTCCTTTTATTCCCCACCACCACTGTCCACTTAACCACCATATAGTTCCACCATTTTCTGACAGCCTATGCTATTATCATAGTCTTCTACTCCTTAGACCCCCCTTTGATTTTCAATAATCCACCAGAGAGCACCATCAGAGGATCTACAAGCACTCTACCCAATATCCAGAGATTCCTGGCAGGTAACTTGTCTAGTTTTGTGTCTTTCCTTGCACATCTCATGCAGATTACTGCCAGCCCCCCCTCCCCCACACACACACACCTTAGCATCTTACTATTCTTTCAGAGATCTCATTTTCTCTGATATCTACCTCTTAATCGTCAATGAGGGAAATATGAATTAACTGCTGCTGTTTGTTCCTTGTCTTCAGTGATGCCCCTTTCATCCATGCTAGTGTAACCACATCTCTAGTGAGTGATTCCTCTCCAGGGAAGTAAATACTGTGGGTTGAAATAGCCAGGGAATTGTTATGGCTGGGCTTGTATAGGCCCTAGGGCCGGTAGCCTAGTACCAACCTATGAACCTATGAATCTATGTCTCTCTCTCCCTCTCTCTCTTTCTCTTGTATTTCCTCCTTTCTGCAATATGAATAATAAAGCATGTGTACACCTTCTTCACTTCTTTTACCAATTTTATTTAAACTTGATCCTTACCTACCCTAACCACTGCTTTTACCAATCTGCTTCCTTCCTTTAACCCTACCTCTTCCAGATCCCCTTCCTGAGTTATCATCTCTTTATTTTTTCCCTGTTCTTTTGGTTTGCTTGCTAAATTGACATTTCAGTACTGTTACAATGGCCTTTTCTTCTTTTACATTTCATACCTGTTCCTTAAACACTTATACATTCATGTGCTATGTCCATGAACCACTCCCATATCTCACTTAGACCTTGAATTGTTTCCAGTCTGTTAGTTCACCTTTAATCTTCTCATAAGCTAAGCAAAATCTGTCTCTAAAATCCCACATCATCATCTTTTCCCTTGGATTCGTATAACATGCTATAAACCAAACAGTAATGTGGTCTATACACACTGAGCCAAGTGGAGGAGGGGCCTTGATTACAACTCTGATCTGATATATATAACAATAAGTATACTGTTTTTTTTTTGGCTTATTTATACTGGTTATTGCTTTTTGCAATTTATATATAGCACTTTTTACTGCCTGCTATATACTTTTTACTGTATTTTATTGCTATTAGCTAATCTGCATGGTTAAACTAAAATTGTCTGCCTTACGGTGCCTAACAAATAAGTTTTTTACTGTCACACTGTTTGTAAAGCTTTATAGCTAGTTTCACAGTATTCAACTGTGCTCCTTTATCTGTTTAAAAACTTTCATTTTGTGGCTCACTGCTGTGATAAACATTTCTGTAATGTTTACTGTCGAGAAGAGTGTAGGCTACTAGCTTTAGTATTGTCCCAGTTCAGATTTGCTGTCTTTGGGCCTGTTTGTTTTTGCAGTGATTGTTCTGAGCATATGACCAGGCCATCTTGAATTAGCAGAAGCCTTTCTTTACCTTCATGGCAGGATTGTGTTGATTGGCTGCTGAGTAGTGGGGGTTGGGTTGTCTAGGGCTCGGATAAGCACTCATTGGTTCTTTTGATCTTTTTTTAAAAAAGTTGTCTAAGGTTGTATCTTCTGGTATTTAAGCCCTAACATTGAGAAGATTTCTGTCTATATACACTGAGTTGAGTGGAGGAGGGGTCTTGACTACAACTCTGATCTGAGATCTATAACAATAAGTATCCTGTTTTTTTGGCTTATTTATACTGGTTATTGCTTCTAGCAATTTATATATAGCACTTTTTACTGCCTGCTGCATACGTTTTACAGTATTTTATTGCTATTAACTAATCTGCATGGTTAAACTAAAATTGTCTGTCTTACAGTGTCTGAGAAATAAGTTATTTTACTGTCACACTGTTTGTAAAGCTTTATAACTAGTTTCACTGTATTTCACTGTGCTCCTTTATCTGTTTAAAAACTTTCATTTTTGTGGCTCACTGCTGTGATAAACATTTCTGTAGTGTTTACTGTCTAAAAGAGTGTAGGCCAATAGCTTTAGTATTGTTCCCCACCCTTCCTCCCTGTTGGTGTCTTGCTGTTATACTTGGTGGCTTTGCAGTTGCCTGCACCTACTGTAAATTTAATCTGGGACACTCCTCCCAATCTAGTGTCATTAGCTCATTCTAGTTAATACAAAAGGAACATCTGAGAAGGCCAACCTACTTAGTTTCTTTCCTTCTGTTCCTCCTTTCTCCCCTTCTTACAAAAACAAAATGTACCTGAATCTCCTTGTGTTCTGACTGTGCTTGTCAACCATTTTGGAAATATAGAGTATATTTTAGCGCATTTATTAAAACTGTATTTGCCTTAATATTGCTACAACTCAAGTGCTCTAGGTTGCACTGCATCTGAATTGTTTTGTGTGTTTTAGCTGCTTTTCTGTATATATATAGACTTTTCTGTAAATGTAGACTCAGTTGTGCACTTGCCTTGCTTCATTCAAAAAGTTTTAAATTGCTAATTTTGTAGAGTTTTAATTGCATTTACTGTTTAGGGCTACACACTCAAGTGTGTTAGCCTTTTCTGTGTTTATTTACTGTATTATTGCATTGTTTAACCTGTTTTAACCAAAAAAAAAAGGAAAAAAACCCCCAAAAAAATACTATCTTGTTTGCTTCTTTCCCGCCTTTCCTAGCTACTGTAGTCCAGATTCCAGGCCTTGCTGGTTTCAGGACTTTATTTTCTGTGTTCATAGCTATCCAGACCTTGCTGTGGTAGAGAGAAGTCCTACTGCTTACCAGTGGGAGTGGCGAGCATTGTACTGCCTATATAGCACTTGAGGAGTGGTTTCTAGCTCTAAAATTGTAATTTTATTATCCATTTGGGCTGATTTCTATCCCTTTCAACTTTCTGGCTATAAAACACATGTGTTTCTGCATTTTTCACATTGTGCAGCACCACAGGGCTATGGTGAAACTATTCCAGGTGCCAGAAAGTCTGCTCTTCAAATTTTCCCCTAGAACTAGCTGGTTTCTCAGTAGTAGCACTAAAATCTGAACCCCCTGTGACTAGCACTTGCTCTAGAACTTGCTGGAAAGCACTAGGAAGCCTTAAACTGATACAAGCACTCAACTCTCCTTGTTAATAAGTAGAAATGAATTGTAGGCACTAAACAGCCTATAATTGCAAAGTACCTTGCAAAGGTAAGGGAAAACAGCTCTTGTACTTTACAGAAAAGCACCTAAACAGGCATGTCCAAGGGTCAGCTTCTGGTAATTTCTCCTGTCCACCTGGGGTGAATCTGGGCATGCTGGGGCAATGCAGCAACTGCCTCATGTATACAGACAACCCTCTCCTCCTACCTCCCAACACTACAACCTGTGAGAGATGCACTTACACAGCCAAACTGGAAGCAAAGCTCTCTCCAGCCAAGATTGTGCTAGAGAGTCAAGAGTAGAAGGTTAACACCCGCACTACACCTCAAGCAACACATAGCCCTTCAAAACCCACACCATCAACACCCACACATAGCAACACTAAACCCACATATGCGGAGACCCTTAACATTAACCTGACCAAGCAATAAGGACCTCCAATGCTGAAACAAAAACACCAGTCACAACCAAAGTGACCCATAGCTCACAACACCAGTGTGCCAGTCAACAACCGCCCCTAAGACAAGACAACATCCCCAACACTTTAGTCATAGGTGACTCTATAGTCAGGCACACTGATGTCCCACTCACCAGACTGAGCAAGGAGAAAATTACTACCTGTTGCATGCCAGGATCCTCCACATAATGCATGCACTCAAGTCACTACACAACAAGTACAAATATGACTCTGTTATTGTCCATGTTGGAGTGAATGACTTGAGACGTACCTCCCTGGACTACATGAAAAGGGACATGGAAGAGCTCTCGGATCATGTGGCCCAGGCAGGTATGACCCTAGCCCTGAGTAGCATCCTGCCTTTGCCCAGAATGATACCACAGTATAAGGACAAAATGATTGACTTCAACAATTGGCTAAGCTTCTGGTGTCATTCAAAGGGGATCCAGTATCTGTCTGTCTAGGGTGACATGATTAACAAACCATGATGTTTTGCCAGAGATGGTCTGCACCTGTCACCCCTGGGATTCAGGTTACTGGCTAAAGCTCTCGCCACTCCTATAGTGCCTTTTTTATGCAAGGTTCAAAGGACAAAACCACCACCATAACAGATACAAGCATGCAAAATCTGAAGTTAATGCTACTCAATGCTAGAAGTCTAAACCTCAAAATGCACTCTCTCGAGGCACTCCTAAAAATGGAGAACATTGATATCTGTGCAGAAACTGAGACCTGGTTCAAGACTCCAGAGAGCACCCCTGCAATACCAGGCTACAACTCTTACCACACTTTTCTGCCACCAAACCAAGACCAAAACACTATAGATGGAGAAGTGTCCATATTCACCAAGGATATTCACACCTCCAGGCTAGTTGCCCAACACAATGCATCTGAAATTCTCCAGGTGCAACTAACAGTAGGTAAGACTGCAATCCAAATTGCAGCTTGCTACAGATTCCCCACCATGCCCCAAGATTCTCACTACACCTTTCTAAACATGCTGGAAAATATTAAGATACAACCAAACACCCTAATACTGTGTGATTTCAAGTACCCTGCTGTTAACTGGGAAAACTACTCAGGTACCAACACTTTTTCCCAACAGTTCTTGGAATTCATAAATTCCAACACCCTGGATCCATTGTCCCACCAGGGGCTCCAATATCCTAGACCTGGTCATTACCAACATGGGATACAGATGCTTCACACCGATGGTCACCCCGTCATTGGTCAGGTATGACCATAAGCAAATCACCCTTGACATCCACATCCCCCCCCACCCCCCCAGTAAGGAAACCTCTGTAAAATACTTCTCCAAAGCCAACTTCATGCTACTTAAGTCAGAAGTGACAAACTTCATGGCACCCATGCAGACGGGAGCTGAAAGTTTGACAACTGAATCCTACACTAAGGCACTGTACGAGCACATTCACTTGAGCATAAATTGTGCCATCCCAAACAGAACCAAGATGCTCTCCTCCAAAAAAGGAAGCCAATCTAGTGGTCCTCTGCCATAAACAAACTATACAACAGAAGGAAGAAACTGTTGCAGAAAAGAGGAAAATCCCAGGATGCAAAAATCTCCCTTACCAGCCTCAGTAAGAAGCTGAGATCCCTCATAAAATCCTCCAAAGCTAGTTACGAAAATAAAATTGCCAAAGATTCCAAAGACAACCACAAGGCATTCTATAGTTATGTCAAGAATCAAAATGGCAATGCTCAGATCTGCTCTAAGCTACAACAGAATGGCATTAAATATACCGATCCCAAGGATATTGTCAATATCCTGGCAGATCGATTTAGTACCAACTGCACCCCCCTCTCACCCCCTAAAGGGCCAATCTCAATACCAAAAGATTGCCAAATTCCAGTAATCATGGCCACACAGGTAGAAACCACATTCTCCAAAGCTAAGAATACAGCATCCATGGAACCAGATGACATCCCGGGCTGTGTACTACATGAATTACAAAATGAGCTGACACTTCACCTAAGTGGCATGTTTAACAATAGCCTCATGTCAGGCTTCATGCCCACTGAATGGCGCACAGTTACAGTTATCCCACTCCACAAAGGGGATCCACCTTGGATCCTGGACACTATCATCCCATCAGTCTGACAAGCCTGCTCTGCAAGTGCATGGAACGCATTATCATGGAACTTATAAACAAAAACATTGGCAACCTTCAAACACTGGATCCCACCCAGTTTGGGTTCATGAAGGGCCGATCTTGTCTCCTGAACCTGACTGACTTCTTTGAATCAGTCTCCAGAGCTGTGGATGAGGGTAAGGCAGTCCACACAGCCTATCTGGACCTTGCCAAGGCATTCAACACCATCCCCCACTCTGGAATCATAGATAAGCTTACTAAGCTGGACATAAATCCGTATGTCGCTCGATGGGTTACCAACTGGCTTACTGACAGAACCCAGACTAAGAAAGTAGCTGACTCCAAATCCAGCTCCAGACAAGTAACAAGTGGAGTACCTCAGGGTTCAGTCCTGGGACCGCTCTTGTTTGACATCTAATTCTCTGAAGTACAGGCCAAAACTAAGGAACTCTGGCTAACATAGTTTGCAGATGACTGCAAACTGGGAGCCATTATTGAATCCCCAAATGATGTGGATATTCTACAAAAGGGCCTTACAGAAATAGATGCTTGGTGCCAGAGCCATGGGCTCAAGCTTAAGGCCAAGAAATGTATAGTTATCCCCTTTGGGAAAAAACATGTACCCATGAATTACCACATAGGTGGCAGTGCACAAATCACTGAAAGTGTGATGAGAGACTTAGGGACACAGGTGGACAGTGGTCTCACCTTCGATAACCACATTGCCGCAACAGTCAGGAAATCCTTCTGTGTGGCACACCTCATCACTAAGGGCTTTTCATCTAGAAAAAAGGAGGTCATTGTCCCACTGTACTCTTCCCTCTTTAGACCCAATATGGAGTATAATACCCTGTTTGGTATGTACCTCACAAGACATCTGCAACAGCTGGAAAGGCCAAAGAAATACCTCACTAAAAGAATCACAGGCCTAAAGCAGATGCCCTATGCTGACTGTCTAAAAAAACTCCAGCTATACTCTGTGGCATATCATCTACACAGAGGCATCTCTATTTAACATACAAGGCCATGTCAAACCCTGAGCTGTTGGACATGCTCCACTTAAAGAAATCCCAATCCCTCAGAGCCACACGCTTCAGTGATCTAAACCTTGTCATCACAATGAACAAAACAAGCTGGAGGGATAGGTTCCTGACCCAGAGACTCCCCATACCCTGGAATAGACTGCCCATATATTTCAAGCAGAGTGCATTCTTGGCCCTCTTCAACAGGAACCTTGACGATTGGATGGGAGATAGGAAATTCACCCCCGGGATCACGTCAGTCACCCTGCTAGACAGGGGACCAGGGAAATAAATATTGTGGGAAGAAATATCCGGGATATTGTTTGGCTAGGCTTGTGTAGGCCCTATGGCCGATAGCCTAGTACTGACCTATGAACCTATGAATCACTGCTGACTAATGGCAACTTCAGCTGGATATAGCTAATGCCTTTTCTTCCTCCAGAATATTATTTCTTCTTGCATAGTCCTGTACCAGGTGGATGAGCTCAAATCCATGTTCTCCCCACAGGAAGCTCAGGATGTGTCAGTCTGCTCAAAGTATATTCCTGGCCATCTCCTCTCCTGTGGTGCTCAGGGCCTAAATATAGGAGCAGTCCACTAACACTTTATTACTTAATATAGCAGCTATAACATCTGGAGTGCTTACATTGTGTTCCAATTAACAACATTTCCTCTTCCTCTAAGCAGCAATGTTTCTCCTCCAATAGGACCTCAGAGTTGATGCCGCAATCGCACAGATTTTCACCTCTCCTTATTTCCTGTCCATTCTATTATTCCTAAACAACTTTTTCTACAATACCTGCCTCTTGCAACACATTTTTATCAGTGGTGCAAGCTTCTTTAAAATTAGGCTTGCCACCCCTCCGTTTTTTTTCCGGACTATCAGGAAATCAAACTGATTTTCCGGTAGTCCGGAAAACACTGTACAAACTCCGGTATTCTGTTTCAAAAAGGAAACAGACTATCGGAGTTTGTAAATCGGCTGATTTACTATGCTTTTTTTACAGAAAAGCATAGTAAATCAGCCAAAAGCAGGCGGCGAGAACGAAAAAAGAGGGCGTTCCCATTGAGCGATGCTGTTATGACATCACAAAATAGGCGGTATGTTGGTGGGAGAGGGGGTTGGGGTGGGCGGGGTTACTGGTGATGCGAGGGGCGTGGCTTTGCTCAGGTTTTAGCCGTGAAGGAAGGTGGCAACCCTATTTAAAATAGCAGTAAACATCTTCCCCTTCTACATCTCTTTCCATATTCTTTGTTTCACATGGTAATGCAGTACACCATGTCAGCCATGTTTTTTTTCCTATTGTACATTTAGTTATGTGCAATAAAGGTTTTTGCCTCATCCTAGTGGCATAATATGGATGCTTTTTGTACATTCAGTATTTTGTTTCCTTGCATTGTAGTTTAAAGTTATGATTAAGACACTATATATTTCAATTTTAGCTTTGAGAACTGCTGTTTTTGTGGACTTAGATAATGCCAGTGCATGATATAAAGCTGGGATTACCACCAGACATCCTGCATGCCCTTACCATTCACAATCCTTCTTCAACTGACTGCTACTAACCCCACAAAATATGTTTCCTAATTCTTTCCTTCTTTGGTGCTTGTTGGTACCCCAGGTATACCTTTTTAAAATGCTGCCTTCAAATCCATGTTCTTCTATCACCTCCTTTAACTGAGTTGCTAGCACTTCAACTGTCTAATATGTCTTTGCTGCCTCCATTCACTGTAAACTTAATCTATCTCTCACCTTTAGTGTCCACCTTGATGAACCTTTTAGAGGTTCATAGCTTCATGGTTAAGTAATGGGCTAGCTGCCCTTGAGGGCCCTTTTAAGCCTAGCCATTTTCCCTTTTTGTACTCAAATTAACTTATCTCATTTGATTAGAGATTGGCCTTACACATCTCATGGCTGATAATTATACATTACCTCTAATTAGAATAACTAGGATCATACCATTGATAATTTGAGGTAACATGTGTATGGGATAAAGCATTTAATAGCTGTCTCTGTCCATTACTGATACAGGGGGAAGTCCTGGGGTAAATTTTCTCTTTCACCTCACTAGATCCAAGTTGCACTTGAATATGGACAGGGATGCACTTTGTTTTATGATGTTGTGGGGAGTGCTGCATTGCAACAGTATCCTCAGTGAGACATATTTGTCCTGTCAAACTGTTCTGTTGTTGTGGCATTTAGTTTCAGTCTATGATCCTTGCATCAGTTATTTGGGGCAAACCTCCCTGCTGGATGGTTATGCCATTTTTGAGAAATTAATCTAAAGCTTTTGCTTTATTAAAAGTTCCGTATCATTAAGTAAATCTGTAATACTTTTAAAACATTCATCAAAACTTTTATTATATTACAGAGACAATAGCAATTGTAAGGACAGATGTAGCCTAGACCTCTTAAATTTATATCAGTAGAGGAGTGCTGATTGCCCCATGTCTATTAACCATCAAGTTTTACCCAAGTGTTTAGGAAGCTTCACCCTGGAAGGCATATGTTTGCTTCTGCCATTGCAGGGATTCTGACAATGGGGTGATTTTTTTTTTCTTTTTAAGACCCTATAACTTCCCCTTTGGAAGGGATGTATGGCCAACATCACCACATATGCAACTACACTTCTTTATACACATGCATGCATCTATGTACCCGTTGAGGAAAGCTACAATGTTCACAAATTGAAGAGCTGAACACATACTCCAGGACTGGTTCCAAGCCTCATCTACCATCTCCAAGAGACAATCTCATAAAATGACCTATGGCACCCAGCCCCAGGAAATAGACAATGATCATCAACCCTACACCAGCTCCTGCAATAGCCAATACAACTAATCAAACATTGTTTGCCTTATGACTCAAGGATTTTTCACTCTGTGCCAATGGAGAAGGGGAATGCTCCTATCTTTAGATTATTGGTCTTGGGGCACACCCACATTTCAATCAGTCTGGAAAAATCTGGATAGCTATTATAACTGGAACAGTAGTATGGATCTGAAATATAAACCTAGAAATGTAATCAAGTAGATTTCAAACAGTCTCATTAAAATACACAAATGAAATTGTAATTATATAATTGCACAATGTAAGTCTTTCATGCAATTAATAATTAAATAATATAAAATGTAATCAGAATTATAGCTAAAGAGACATATTTTTGCTGATACAGTCTTCAAATGGATTCCTAACTATAGATCAAAGAATGTTATTTCATTGTAAAGATGATTGTACATTGAACATCGAATGTCCATATCGGCAAATGTTCAAAATAGTACCAAGCCTTACATCAAAGTTTAATGTTGACCACATAAGAGAGCTCCATGCAGCATGAGCAGTGCTAAGGATAGAGAAACAAGTTGCATCACTGATTTGGCAGCTGTTTGTTATTTCAATGATGACCCTAAAGGAAACACTGACATTTTGAGACTAGCTGCAAGAAGATGTATTTATTTTTAATAGTAGTTTAAATGTGGTATTATCATTTAATTTTAACAGCAGTTAAAATGCAGTTCCATTCGATATAATGATCACATATTAGTTGTTTATTTATTTACATAATGTACATTTGTCTATTGCAAGTGTTAGACAAGAACAAATTATTTATTCATGCTCTGTGCTTATGTAGTGTGTAAGTATAGGTGCCAGACAACAGAAGACTGTCTACATGAATTTCATCATGGTGTTGCATTACTCTGTGTGCTTAACATCAAATTTGATGTAAGGCTTGTTGATATTTTAGATGTTCACTAATATGAACATTTGGCGTTTTATGTACAATCAGCTCTAGATCAGAGTAACATGCTTTAATCTAAAGTTAGGAAGCTTCTTTGAACATTGCATGTTTTTATCTCCTTTTTCTCCTGTATGATGTGTCTTTATGACTTCAATATTGGACATTTCAACTGATGTTTTTAAATGGAAGATACCCCCATGATCTTCTGTTAGCACTAAGAGATGACATTTTGGAAGGTAGGGAGACTAAATATAATGTCAATTCTGTGGGAAGGGCTACCAGCCAGTAACATTTCTGTTATTATAAAAAAGGTATCTGCTAGTGGTATTGACTTTAGTAGATCTATGGTAAGGGTCTAATGCCACCACTATAAAAACTATTACGAAAGAGAAATGGAAAATTTTTGACTTTACATATATGAGGAACGAACATAACAAAAAAAATAGAATTTCAGGCACTCAGAGCAACTGAAAGTATAAGCACTAGAAAGGGACCAGTGAAATGTGGTAATTGTAAACAGTATAAGTTAATTTATACAGGACTGAAAATGAGATTGAATACATTAACAAATGGTTTAACATTTAATGAAAATATATATGTGGCACTAAAGGAATAGTTTAATTATGATTCTTTGGTTAGTGTCATTCTTTTTCTGTGGGTAAGACTGACAGCACCATATGCACGCATATTTATGAACATAATTACAACACAGAAAATAAAAATTATAATAATGCACATTTCGGGCAAACCTTTTAGGGCAAATAATTTTCCAAGTTTTTGTTTGTTATTCTCGAGTGTGTCCTCATCTTACCCAGGGGAGGCCCATGACAGCTGAAATTAGAGTACAATAAATTGATTTGTCAGCTGCAGTCTAATAAAGAACAATATCCTGGGTTAAATGACACATCTATTAATTAACTGCATTTGTTCGGAATGCTGGGTTGCTACCACTTCTCTGACAAAAAATGTATTTATATTTCATCAGAATGTTATTTTCATAATCATTCTATGAATGATTTTATTTGCCGTGTAAATGTTTAGATTCTTATTTTATTTTATTCTAGTAGGCAAGCATACTTTAAACCTAGGTAATATGTCAGTCATATGACTATCATATAGGGTTATTTAAACATGTGACACTTTGTAAAATAATTTCTGTTGAAATCCTGATTTTTGGATGAAGGAGCTCAATCTTAATACATTTCTTACTTTGCTATGTAGTAGAATGTCTACGTATTGGTTGGTATGGTTTGCAACAGTGGTGTTTTCTTTTTGGTTAAAAACTAAAACTCAGAATTTCCACCTAAAAATAAAAATTAAGGCAGAGCTAGTTACTTTCAAGCTGCACAAAAAATACATAACTTAATAAAACATTGTAACTTATCTATATAGATGATTATGCAAACATTTCATTTGGAAATTTTACCACAAAATATATATACTAGGAAGAGAGTGAATGAAGATGGAACATCTCCTGTAGTTTTCTTGTTAACAGGCATGTCATTAAAATATACCATCAACATCTTGACCAATCTGACAACTATTGTGTACTTAATTAAAGGCTGATTTAAGGCAGATAATCAAACTGCATTTTTGTGACATCCCTACCATTAGGTTGTATAAATTCTTTGCTATTTAACTTAATTATCTTTGAATTAGGGAGGAAGGTAGTGCGATACGAACATAGTAAAAAAACAGGCATGTGAGTATGAGGATGATATACATCTTTTAGTCATACCATCCTTGAAGCAGACATACCCAAAAGTTTGTTCTTCCACTTTTAAGAGTAGGATAGTGCTCACTTCCCATATCAGGTAGGACTAATCATGATAACTCTGGTGTAAATTTGTGTTGACCCATCCAGTCATCAAGAGTAACCTTAAAGTTTGCATAATTATGACAGATGAGGGCAAACTACAGGAGAAACCATCAAAAGGAGCTTAAGAGGAAGATGATTTAAAGATAATATGGAAGAATGCAATGGAATGAATGATAAAGGGTTGAGGGGATTAAGAGTTGTTAAAAGGTAGAAAGACTTGTGAAAGATGAAGGGAGTGCAGGACAAGCGAGGTGCAACTGCTGGGATACCAGGAAAAAAAGTCTGGACTGCTACAGCTAGTATGGTAAAAAAAACTGAAAGGAGAAGATGCAGTGACATGATGCTAAAAGTAAGGCAGAACACGAAAACAGCATAAAGAGAAGAGCAAGTGACACGGTGCTCAAAGTGAGGTAGACTAGGAAAACACTATAATGAGAAGATTCAGTGACACCGTTCTGAAAGTGAGGCAGACTAGGACAATGCTGTAAAGAGTAGATGCAGTGACATGGTGTTGAAAGTGAGGCAGACAAGGAAAACACCATAAAGAGAAGATGCAGTGACATAGTGATGAAAGTGAGGTAGACTAAGAACACACCATAATGAGAAAATCCAGTGACACAGTGCTGAAAGTGAGGCAAACTAGAAAACATAGTAAGGAGAAGATGCAGTGACATAGTGCTGAAAGTAAGGCAGAACAGGAAAACAGTGTAAAGAGGAGATGCAGTGACATGGTGCTGAAAGTGAGGTAGACTAGAAAAACACAGTGAGGAGAAGATGCAGTGACATGGTGCTAAAACTGAGGTAGACTAAGAAAACACCATAATGAGAAGATCCAATGACATAGTGCTGAAAATGAGGCAGACTAGTAAAATGCTGTAAGGAGAAGATGCAGTGATATGGTGCTGAAAGTGAGGCAGACTAGGAAAATACCATAAGGGGAAGATGCAGTGACATGATGTTGAAAGTAAGGCAGACTAGGAAAACAGTGTAAGGAGAAGATGCAGTGACATGGTGCTGAAAGTGATGCAGAAGAGGAAAATATTGTAAGGATAAGATGCAGTGATATAGTGCTGAGATGATACAGACTAGGAAAATATAAAAAGAAGATGCAGTGACAAGGTGCCGAAAATGAATAAGACTAGAAAATCACAGTTAGGTGGTGACCCAGTGACATGGTGCTGAAAGTGAGGCAGAACAGGAAAACAGTACAAAGAGAAGATACAATGACATGTTGCTGAATGTGAGGCAGCCTAGGAAAACACAGTAAGGAGAAGATCCAGTGACATAGTGTGGAAAGTGAGGCAGACTATGAAAATACCATAAGGGGAAGAAGCAGTGACACGATGTTGAAAGTGAGGCAGACTAGAAAAATGTTGTAAGGAAAAGATGCAGTGACATGGTGCTGAAAGTGATGCAGAAGAAGAAAACATCGTAAGGAGAAGATGCAATGATATAGTGATGAAACTGATCCAGACTAGGAAACTACTGTAAGGAGAAGATGCAGTGACAAGATGCTGAAAATGGAGCAGACTAGGAAATCACAGTTAGGAGATGACCCAATGACATGGTGCTGAAAGAGAGGCAGACTAAGAAAACACCATAAGGGGAAGATGCAGTGACATGGTGCTGAAAGTGAGGCAGACTAGAAAAACATTGTAAGGAGAGGATGCAATGACACGGTGCTGAAAGTAAGGCAGAACAGGAAAACAGCATAAACAGAAGATGCAGTGACATGGTGCTGAAACTGAGGTAGATTAGGAAAACACAGTAATGAGAAGATTCAATAAAGTGCTGAAAGTGAGTCAGTCATGGAAAAAGCTGTAAAGAGAAGATGCAGTGATACAGTGCTAAAAGTGAGGCAGGCTAGGAAAACACTATAAGGAGAAGATGCAGTGACATGGTGCTGAAACTGAGGCAGACTAGGAAAACACTGTAAGGGGAAGATGGAGTGACATGGTGCTGAAAGTGATGCCGACTAGGAAAACTCCATAATGAGAAGATTCAGTGACAGAGTGCTGAACGTTAGGCAGACTAGGAAAACACCATAAGGAGAAGATGCAGTGACATAATGCTGAAAGTGAGGCAGACTAGGAATACGCAGTAAGGAGAAAATGCAGTGACATGGTGCTGAAAGGGAGGCAAAACAGGAAAACTTTGTAAGGAAAGATGCAGTGACATGGTGCTGAAAGTGAGGCAGAACAGAAAAACTTCATAAGGGAAGATGCAGTGACATTTTGCCGAAAGTGAGGCAGACTAGGAACATACCATAAGGAGAAGATGCAGTGAGATGGTGCTGTAAGTGAGGCAGACTAGGAAAACACTGTAAGAATGAGATGCAGTAACAGTGCTGAAAGGGAGGCAGACTGGAAAAACACTGTAAGGAGAAGATGCAGTGACACAGTGCTGAAAGCGAGGCAGAATAGGAAATCCTGCGAGATAACAGTTTGCATAGATTTGCTGACTGTAGATTCAGTAACAAAAAGGAATAATAGTTTTACCAAGGGTGACTATAGAGACCGGGTTACATTAGGCCATTTAATTTACTTTAGACTTAGTAAGACATAGGAGGAGTCCAGGCACATGCAACAACAGGAATGCTCTTAGAGATACCTACAGAATGGATGTATGACAGGAATGACGTGTCCTACATTTTTTATTTTTATTTTTATTTTACATTTTGTTTACCGGGAAAAATCCGACTGGATACATGTCCATTTTCAGCGGAGGCCCAGGGAGAAAAGCTCCAACATCAAAAAATGAGTTACATACATACCAGATTGAGATTGGTTACAGATAAATATCATAGTATTGTACTAACAAGGGAGGAGAAATAATAGTATAAGTAATTTAAGCAGCATAATTTTACACACATCATAAAAACAATAGTCATAAAGACTTCAGTTATCCTCTTAGTGGTAGAAGAAGGGGGTAACGTTAGACAAGAATAAGGTCACAAAAATAATAAAAGAGGACTAACTGGAGAGAGGAGAAAAGAGAACTTAGGATCCTAGATAGGAGTTAATCAGGAAATGAGCATTGGCATAGCCAGTGCGACTGGAAATGGTGGACTAGACTTTTTTTGAAGTGGGGTAGGGAGGTAGTGGTGATAATACTGAGAGGAAGGGAGTTCCATACTTTACCAATGACATTGGTAAATAGAGCATCACCACCTGAGTTAAAGGATTTTACCATTTGCAAGAGTGGCCTGTTAGAGGACCGAAGACTATTTAGATTGGTATATGGTATGACTAAGTTCTTAAGTGCAGGAGATTTATCAGGGTGTTTGAGTATTTTAAATGCCTCAATAAGTTGGGTCTGCTGTATAAGGTTTGGGAGTTCTATCCACCCTAGGTTTTTTAGGTTAGTACAATGATGGGTTCTATACGGAGTTCCTGTTGCAAATCTTGCAATAAGATTATAAGAACAAGAGAGTTTATTTAAGTCGGATTTGTTAAGGTTGGTGAAAACTGCGGAGGCATAAAGAAGGGTAGAGAGCAAATGTGTGCGGGCAATGGTCACTTTTGCAATTGGTGTTAGAAAATGTTTGATTCTATATAGTGACCCTAGTTTTTATTCACGGTTTTAATAGCTAGATTAATGTGTATATCAAACCTCAGTTTATTGTCAATGGTAACTCCTAAAAGTTTAGTGTGATGGTCTGGGGAGATAATAGTCCCATTGTTTGATTGTATGGAAAAGGACATAAAAGGAAGTTTTTGGGTTGGATGGAAGAGTAATAATTTAGTTTTTTTTGGATTTAGGATTAACTGACGACCTGATAGCCAATTTTCTACTCTTGTAAAGCAGCATTGGGTTTTGGTTAGTAGTTTATCTAGAGATGTATCGGAACATACTAGTGTCGAATCATCAGCATATTGAATACAGGTGGCCTCAGGGATGGCTTTATGAAGGTCGTTAATAAAGACTGAAAAAAGAAGTGGTCCCAGTATGGACCCTTGAGGAACCCCAATGGTGTTTGGTAGGAGATTGGTGAGTTTATTCTGCCAGAGTACTGCTTGTTTCCTGCCAGAGAGATAGGCATGGAACCAGTCTAATGTTAAGTTATCCAGGTGTAAATTTTTTAGGGTGTCAAGAAGTAGTTGGTGGTTGACCATATCAAAGGCCTTTGACAGATCCAGAAAGAGGGCAGATGATACTTTTTTATCATTTCAGTTATGATTTATTGTGTCCGTAAAAGAGAGGAGGGCCGTTGTTGTGCTGTGGTTGGGTCTAAAGCCATGTTGAGAACTGGTCAGTAGTTTATTTTGGATAAGATATTGAAGGAGTTGTTTGTGTATACATTTTTCCATAATTTTGGCCAGAGGGGACATTATGGCTATGGGCCTGTTAGATAGTTCTGTGGAAGAGCCCCCTTTATGGAGTGGAATTACATGGGATATTTTCCATATCAAGGGAATTCTAGATTCTGTAATGGTCCGATTGATAAGGATCGAGATGGGGTAGGCTATGACATCTGCAGCTTTTTGTAAGTATTCAGCTGGGAGGAGGTCTGCAGAGAGGGTAGTTGGTTGTAGCTTTAGTAGTAGGGATCTTATTAAGGAAGTGGGGACAGGTTTTAGGTTGAAAGTATGTGTAGGTTCTGGGATGCTTTCGATTACAGGCGAGCCAGCAGCGGATAGTTGGTTGGCTAAGGTTTGGATAATATTCGTAAAGAATGTATTGAAGGTATTGGCTATTTCTTCAGGGTTTTTATCCAGTAGCATTTTTGGAGTCGGAGTGGAAGATTTGCCTGTGTGGAGAAGGTTGTTTAAACCTGCCCAGAATTTTAGAGGGTTATTTTGGTGTTTATTTTGTAGTTGGCAGTAATAGTTTTTTTTGTCAGATAGTATGGATTTTTTTGTTACATTTCTTTGCTGCTGGAATTTAATGCGGTCTACGGTAGATTTGGTTGTACGCCATTTTTCCCAGGTCTTGTTTCTGAGTTTAATTTTGGTTTTAGAGTCTTTTTTAAGCCAAGGTGCAATCTTTGTTTTAGTTTTGATTAGTCTTTTTGGAGCATGAGTATCAAGTATGGTTAGGAAAGTGGTATTAAAATGATCTACTGCCTCCTCTAGGGGGAGATACTTAAGCATTGTCCAACTACAGGATTTCAGATCCATCTGAAATTTTGAGAGGTCAAACTGTTTCTTGTTTCTAACTGACCTGTACATCAGCACTGTAGAGCAACCTGATTTATTTTTCCTTATGTATGTGATAAGGTGATCACTAATGTCATTTGGTAGGGTTCCAGACTTGTACAGGTGGGGCTGACGGTTTATAAGGATCCAATCAAGAATACTTTCTTTTTGGTTGGAGTTTCCAATTCTAGTGGAGGTAGTTATAATCTGTGAGAACCCATGAAGATTTATGTGGGTGGGATTGGTTTCTGAGGAGCATAGGTTCCAGTCAATGTTAACATCACTCATGATTATAGATTCTTGGGGATAGTTATTAGTTAGCCAGTTTAGTATGTTCTCCAAAGTGTTAGTGTTATTCCCAGGGGGGATGTACATAACTATTAAATTTATGCTTTTTTCTTTATTCAGTTGCAGTTTTAAGGCAAGTATTTCGGCATTAGAGATTTGGGGTGGTTGGGTGGGGTTGAAAGTAACATTTAGGTTGCTGTTATAGAGTACAGCAATGCCACCACCCTTTTTCTTTATTCGGTCAATCCTATGTATATTGTAGCCAGGTGGAATGATCTCATTATCTTTGGTCCCTGGTTTTAGCCAAGTTTCTGTTAAACACATTATATCTGGAAGGTGAGTGTCTAAGAGAGCATGTAGATTATGTACCTTATTGTTAATGCTTCTAATATTTAAGTGGTAAATTTGGAGTGAATTGGATGACCTTGGAGAAGATGCCGGGCAGTTAGAGTTGGTTATTGATGCGGGGCCAGGATTGGGGTGGATATCTCCATCTTTGGTGATGTTTTTACTAAGGTACTCTAATAGTCTAAATAGTTTCTGTAATAACTTCTGACTATGTTTGGATTTGGGGTGGATTTGGTTTAGTTTGCAACGGTGGTGATAGATAGCTTTAGGACTATTACAGAAAAGCTGTTGGGAGTGGGGATCCGGAAGTACTCACCTGAAATCTAGGGTAGTGGTATCCCGAGTATGGCTGGTCTTCATATTTTGTAATTAGGTATATACTAGTTATCAGTGGTAGCAAAAAGGATATAATTTTTATTGTTGCTTTACTATTGGTGGCAGGAGCAGGTATCATTATCTTGGAGTCCCGGTGTGTTGATATATGTAGAACGTAGGTCAATTAAATATAAGTATGAGGAGGGGGGTGGGAGGTAACTGTGAAGGGAAAGGTTGTAAGGCTAAGGGATAATGAGGGGGTGTGGCTACGTAGGTATAAATGTAGGGGTACCAGGGGCGGGTGAGATATGGGGGCAGGGTGGGGTGCGGAGCAAGCCTGAGCGCAGCGAGGGCGAGCTGAGTGAGGTTAATTCAGCTCCAGCTATTTGTAACCCATAAATTGTAGATACCTTTTTTTATTTCTGAGGGGTTAAAGTGGTTTACTGCCATTTTTCTTGAAACCAGAACACCAGCGTTCTAAACAAGTTGTATTAACACTTCTATAGCAACTAAAGGTAATATTTCCTTTGTTCTAGCGCATCTAGACTTGGATCTAGACTCAAACCTCAAAGCCCTGAAACAGTCCTTGGTATTGTACAGACTGCTAAGTAGCATACAAGGCATCCTCTGACCCAGTACTGATAGATTTACTGCAGATCAGCAAATGAAAGGGCATCAGAACAACTCAGCCAAGGATCCAAACCTCTTCTGCACCATCAACAAAATGATTTGTAGAAGCAAGTGTTTCTTGCAGAGAATACCACTGCTCTGGAACAGACTCCCCATCCACATAAACAAAGATCATCCCAGTGAAAATTCATGTACAACCTGCATCTATGAATGGACTATAGAAAATGTACCCTATGACTGCCATACTACTAATGGACAGAGTTAACTCCTTAATGCTTTGTCACTCACAAGGGTCTCCTCAAATTATCTATGGTATAATCCCAGTTATTTTCACTTTTGGTAATGTTTGTTTATCTATCTTTCTATATTTCTTTACCAGGAAAGTCCTACTCGGTCAAAGCCCTTTTTCAGTGGAGGCCCAGGGAGAAAATTTCCACAGTCGTATACAAATATTGAAAAATCAAAGAGATGTAGACATTAAATTCACTATCATATTAAAAATATGAAAAATCAAATAAATTTTGACAAAAACTCAAAGATAAGCAATAATTTACAGAGATTAAAGTCTGAAATACTAGTATAAGTGGTTTAGATTTGTAGTATTTCCTGCTGTGGTAGTGTAAGTATAAAAACTTAGAAGGGTATCTGTACAGAGAAAAGTCATATGTGAGTTAACGAGACTTTTTAGTGAGTAAGTCAGTGAAAAATATGTGATAAGAGAGGTGAGACACTGGAGTTGTCAGAGTGATGGCAGATATGGTGGTAGGGATAGCAAAGTAGATGAGTATAGAGAAATATGTAACATAAGGTTAGGTCTGTTCTGTGACAGTAGAAGGTCTTGGCAACAGGTTGTTTAATAGATTAAGGTCTTGAGAATAGGTAATTTAATAGGGTAAAGAACAGCAGGTAGTTAGAAAGCAGGAAAGATGAGGAAATGTGCATATTACACAGATTATGATTATGGAAGTAAAAAAAAAAAAGAGTTACTTTTTAGGTAACATTTTAGTTCTGCCTCAGCAAGGTTTTATTTTTGCTAAGTTTTAGGTGATATTGAGATGGAGTTGCACAGCCTGATGTCATGATGGGAGTAGAGACATTCATCAGCAGGTTTGGTAGTTTTGGTTGTAACTAGGAGGGATTTATTATTATATTGTAGGGTTCTGCTACTTGTGTACAGATGCAGCAGATTTTGTATGGATGGGCATTTATCTCAGTGGAATATTAGGCTGTAGGCAGTTAGTAGTTGGAAGAAGGAGAATTATTGTAGGTGTTCAGACAATTTAGTTCCTTTAGTACTTTGTAATGATGTGTTGACTGAGAGGTGTTAACTGTGAATTTAGCTATTTTGTGATAGTAGGAATCTAATTTTTTTCTTAAGGTGATGTAAAGATTTGTGAAAATAGGTGATACTTATAAGAACGAGGGGAGTAGATACATTTTAGCTATAGATGTTCTAGTGTTATCAGTGAAAATTATTTTGACTCTGTAGAAACAGCCTATGATTTTATGAGGTTATTTTTATTGCTTCTTGTATATGTTTGTCATATCTCAGATTGTCATCCAGTAAGACTACTAGAAATTCAGTCTGAGACGTAGTTTAACTTTTTGTGATGTCTGTTGATAAAACATGGAAGGGCGGCTTTTGATATGAGTAATATTTTGGGGTAAATAAAATGAGTTTGGCCTTTTTGCATTAAGGACTAGATCAGAGCCAGACAGCCATAATTCTGTGGAGGGAAATGCCTGTTGTTTGATATACTGCATATTATCTAATATTGAGGCTGAGCAGATAAGTGGAGCATCATCTGTGTATTGGATATCAGGGTTGCTTCTTTTGAGGAAATGTTCAATTTGTCCCAACCCCCTTCAATAATACACATCACACCAAATGACATTCGACGACCTTTATTAAATTTCCATAACATAGCTTTGATCACCAACTTTATTAATTACAACTATTCATGATATGATTCTAAATACAGCATAACATCCTTGTAATGTTAATCAGGGCAGCGTACCTCCTCACCCTGCCCCAGTAAGCAGCGCCCATACCTCTACTCACTTACTTTACTTATGAAGCAGCATTCCATCTCACTTCATACACCATTCATTGTTATGCTAATCAGGGCAGCATACCTACTCACCCTGCCCAACAAGCAGGGTCCATACCTCTGCTTGTTTAATTTACTTATGAAGCAACATCCCAACTCACTTCATACACCATCATTAAATTTACCTTCCACCAAATAGGCACCATCCTTACCTCAGCTTGCTTATCTAATCAGCAAGCTTCCTCCCACTACTCATTTCCTTTCCCCAGATCCTTGAAATGAACATTCCGACATCAGAGGGGGAACAAAAGAGGACAAGCCTATCCCTCTTCTCCACCTACCCCCACTGATAAATAACCCTACTCCCCACTAACGAAAAGAGGGAGGGTGGGTGGGTAGCAAGTTCACACCAAATGTGATTGCTTGACCCAACTATATTAGCCTAAACCTCTTAAGCCCCTCCCCATCATTATCTCATTTCCTCCCAACCATCCCTGCCTCCACTTAACCCTTTCACCTCCCCAACCCACTTAACACCCCCTAATATTAACCTAACCCCCCCCCGCCCCATGATGATGTCCCAGGACAACTTAGTTTGTTGCCAAACTTTATTTGTCCCGGTCCCCTTCAATAATACACATCACACCAAATGACATTTGATGACCTTTATTACATTTCCATAACATAGCTTTGATCACCAACTTTATTAATTACAACTATTCATGATATGATTCTAAATACAGCATAACATCCTTGTAATGTTAATCAGGGCAGCGTACCTACTCAACCTGCCCCAGTAAGCAGCACCCATACCTCTACTCACTTACTTTACTTATGAAGCAGCGTTCCATCTCACTTCATACACCATTCATTGTAATGTTAATCAGGGCAGCATACCTACTCACCCTGCCCAACAAGCAGGGTCCATACCTCTGCTTGCCTAATTTACTTATGAAGCAGCATCCCAACTCACTTCATACATCATTATTGAATTTACCTTCCACCAAATAGGCACCATCCTTACCTCAGCTTGCTTATCTAATCAGCAAGCTTCCTCCCACTACTCATTTCCTTTCCCCAGATCCTTGAAATGAACATCCCGACATCAGAGGGTGAACAGAAGAGGGCAAGCCTATCCCTCTTCTCTGCCAACCAGCCTGACTAGGCTGTCCCCCCTCCCTTCTATCCATAATTGTTCAATCCACTTCCCATAAAGGGAAGGGTCAAGCCAAACATCATTTGGCGTACCCATCATCTGTAAAGCACCTTATAATCCCATCATTAACCCCTTTGCCATGCCAACACTGAAACACATCCCAATGAAACTAAATAAAGTAGGATTACCATGACCATGTTGTAACACTGGAACATCCACACCAAAAGAACACATACCCTTTTGCGTACTGCCTTCAAAGCTGAAATCATGGCTCAACCTGCATGTATTGACAGCCTATAACCACAACAAAACCACAAACTATAACCCCTTGAACTCAAGATGACACCCAGTCAAACAACTAGTAGCAAAACTCATACCCAAGACCCTGTGAACCGTAGCATATCACCTTAGCCCACCCACTACCCAGTTCTATATGTGTAACAACTCCATTACCGTATGGAACAGTCTACCTCCAACTTTAATCTCCTACCCTAGCTGGCAGAAAACCAGCCCCCTTTGTCCTACAGCTGCCTTATCCAGAAACCAAGCTCCCTTTAAACCTAACTCTCCTGTAACAACACACCCAGTCTCTAAACCACCTCAGTACAGCTACCTACCTACTATGCTTCCTAAATCCTATCTACAAATTCACCCAAACCCCAAGTGAAATGATCATTGTGCTATTCTGTAAAACCTTAACCTGTTATGCAACATTAACACTATCTACTCAAGGGACAAATTTTGTCACTCCCAAAGACACTACACGTTAGGAACAAACTCCAGCATCTTGTCCAACACCTCATTGCCCTTCCCCCACATACGGTTCAACAACTGGATGAGTGAAAACAAGCACTCCAAGGTTTCAAGAAAGCAATGATTGAACTTCACTGGCTTGCAAGAGCCATAGGGCTGTAGTTTAATAAGGACCTGTGCTCTTATGAATGTCATGACTCTACTCATACCATGGGATCCCCACACTCCCCATAAACTGTCCCTGACAGCCCTTTGTCTCCCTGTACCTACCTCTTCCTTACCCCCTATACCAATGCAATAACCAGCTCCCACTAATTAAACAGAGCTCTAACATGCATTACTATGGCGATTACTCAGACCATTCTTAGGGCCCCATTCCAGCAACAAGAACATCCATCCTATTAAAACATTACCTTTCAATCCACCGCATGATGCCCTCTGCATTTTACCAATTTCCGTCAGTAACTGTTGCCCACATGTGCTCCCAATGTGTAAACACCTTGCTCACCACCGCTTCCATCATCTGCGAATTCACTGTGTATCGCCACAACTGGTAGTCAGCACTCCACCATCTACAAAGAAATAGAGAAAAGTAAATCCTCTAATATGTAAAGAGAAGGCTCCACCTTATACCCACATTTTCTAAATTACAGCCACAGCATTCCAAGACCCCATCTGGAAGAAATAAAAGATATGTAAATACATAACACACATTCCAAAATATCTTCAAAGACAACCTATTCTGCCAACCCAGAAAGGAATGTACCACCGCAACTCACATCTATGACAAAGCAGCCATAAGTAAAGCTATGCTTCCAATGACCTTATCAAATACCCAAGATAAATTGAACTACCAGTGCAGTATGTTGAAACTAAATCCTACACATGAAGGGACCAATCAATATCCACAACCAGGTAACCTTGCTATTCCAGACTACCTCCATTAACCCCTGTGTAAGCCAAGCTAAATTATATCGTAAAGCCATCTACCTAGCTCTTATCCTTCCATCTCCAAATGAGGCACACTAACCAACATATATATGAACAGCTAGGAGCCACTTATTTAGCTTTTTTTTTTTTTTTTTTTAATTTAGACACTCATTTTCCCATTCATGCTGGCTACCTGGATGTGCTGCCAGGCACCACCCTGGGAAAACATTCACTTTATGCCTCCCAACAACAACATTGATACAACTGAAATGTTGGACCCACTCCAATCCCACATGTACACTCATAGACATCCACCTCCATCACAGGACTCCGATTGAAGAGATGGAAAACTCAACCTATGCACACCGAATCCAAGCTTACATTTCTGTTTTTTTTTTTTTTTTTTTTTTTTTAAATAACCTATACAGAGTTCTGCAGGCCCAGTGCCTTCAGCCCCCCCCCCCCCAACCCATCAGTCTGACTGGAAAATATATAGATTTTATTATTTGTAGTCTCAAAAATATTTGCCATTTTCTTTTTTTTTTTTTTTTTTTTTTTTTTATAGCTAATAACATTTTCAGCACATTCAATATCATACGGATAAGGTGGTATAACTGTTAATGTCTGTCAAGGGCAAGTCAGCATCAGAATGTACTAATATACTAATTTATACATTATGACATATCCTGAACAGTTTCTAAATTATATTTAAATGCTACAGCTATCAGTGAAACCATGGAGTGAAGGATTGAATAATTGAATTCTTAACTGATTTCATCTAGTTTACTAGAAATGTCAAACTGCACAAATCCATTTATTTACAGTAGTGACCTAGGGAGAAATGGTCCAGTTTAACAAAGCTACATTGGACCCAACTGACATAAAAATTGCATCCGTAGCAGACAAACGAATAACAGTCCATGTCAAATCATCCACTAAATGTGCCCACATCTAACTTTCCAGTATGCCTGTATAACATATAGTACAGAACTGACAATCAAGATTGACACCAACGTGGAGAGCTTGGACATCCAGCATCCAAACGTGTGCCAATCCATAGAAAATACAATTTGAAGGGGCACCCTTGGCTCGATTGTGCAAAAGAACAAGAAAATGTTCCTACCCCATCACAGCAATACCTCCATTGCTATACACCTCGGCAAAGGCAACCATTCACTTTTCGATACATCTGACAAAGCTTCCAACAAAATATGAATTCCACTGCAAAAGATCACTGTCGAACAAGACAAGCATGTCCATTTCCATGTTGAATCATCCCTGCAGGAGGTGGAAGGGGAAGAAACCAGGCTTCGATCCAATTGCAAGTCAAACATCCATTAAGCTAGACACAACCTCCCCACCATACTGTTCTTGCCTCCACCAATGATCAGCTTATAAGACCAATGATTTGCCATACCAATGAACAGCCTTCCCAGCATTCTACCCAAATGTTGCGACACACCAACTCCAGAGCAGGGTGCACGGGGAAAGCCAAATGCCATCACCATGCCTGTCCAGCATACAAACCCCATGCATTGATACATGTGGAAGACAAACATCTGTTTCTTGCTAGATTCCTCTTCCTTTTTTTTTTTTTTTAAATGGGCTACCCTTCCAAGCCCCTGGTTGCCTGCCATTCACTCCACCCCTCTACTCCAATGGGTTTGCATTCAAAGCGACCGTCAAATCTCCAACTCACATTTCCAACACCCATCTCACACTAGGCATTCCTCCTGTGCAGCCCAAACAATCTGTGCAGCCAAGATCCGATGGCCATGATCCCCAGACACTCACCGCCACCATGCATGTGCAGCAACCACACTCAGACTGATCCACCCAAAGCCCGGGAAAATCATCCAAGGCCTCAGCAAAGCAAAAGGAGGAATCATGGGCCCAAAGTCCAAACCAAAAGTGCCCACCATGGCAACGGAGACACACCAAATGCACAATCTCCCAAGCCACAGTGTCGGTGCATGGAGACTACCCATTTTTTTTTTTTCCTTTCCCCCACCATCTCCCAACATCAAAAACACTGTGTCATGGCCAAAACACCACCACAATGAAACACAACACTGCCCACCCAGAACACCACCACACAAGACCAGGCGCGAATCACAGCATCTGAAATGCACCACCACGCCGACAAAGTGTAACTTGCAAATGCAGATTTCCTATTTTTTTCTCTCCCATTTCATTACCTTGTCATCCAAAGCAAAATGGTGGCATCCCCACATCCAGCACAAAACAACAAGGCATGAGCCCACCCCCCTTGGAGAATGAACAGAAAAGCCCATGATGGTCTCACAAAAACCATGGCATCCTTCCCCTTTCCAGTAAGTGAGCAAAGTGCAGCATGCGACCAAACCGCTCAGCAGACAATCCACGGCTATGCACAGAAATATTCCATGATGCAGCTCTGTGAGCACATGTGAAACAGCAGTGCAAACACCACAGAATCAGCATCTGAGCTGGAAGAAGAGACCTAAACTACAAACCTGCAGCCGCCGTGCAGGTCCTGCTGAACCTGCGAACAAAAAACACATCAAAAGAAGACAGTGCATCCTCAGAAGCCTCCCACCAACCAGTCCAATGCTGCCAAGAACACCGGCAGAACACCCCAAATGCAGCAGGACAAGCAACCTCCCTGTTTACAGAATGAGCCATTAGCAAACCCGCAAACACCACCAATAACCCAATCCCCACCTGCTCCTCAGTCCAACACCACCAACGAAAGAACACCAACTCCATTTTTTTTTCTTTTTTTGCAGCAATATTGTCAATTCTAAGTGCATGTTTAGACTTAGAATGGTTTGTGCCCTTCATGAGTGTGACTTACGAAAGCATAAGTCCGATTGCATTTGTAACCACTTCTAACATTAACTGAAACAGACTGTTCATATTAAAATAAATCACTGTGGTGTCTTTTGCATTTCTACTGCTTTTTGCCATTTATTTTCCCCTTTAAATATAATTTCATAATGGACCTGTGATTGCACTAAATTTATTTGTAAAATGATTTGGCTAATCTACCAACTTACCTCCAATTTCAAAGGCCTACCTCCCAGACTACCCAGGCCGTCATGGGCATACCTTGCATTAGCAAGTTCACACCAAATGTGATTGCTTGACCCAACTACACTAGCCTAAATCTCTTAAGCCCCTCCCCATCATTATCTCATTTCCTCCCAACCATCCCTGCCTCCACTTAACCCTTTCACCTCCCCAACCTACTTAACTCCCCCTAATATTAACCTAATCCCCCCATGAAGATGTACCGGGACAACTTAGTTTGTTGCCAAACTTCATTTATTAATAAAAGTGTTGAAAAGAAGGGGACCTAGGATTGATCCTTGTAGTACTCTGACTGTTACTGGTATAAAAGACTAGAATTTTTGTTGCCATTTTACAGTTAGCTGCCTGTTTGAGTGGCAACTGAAAAAACATGTAAGGAAGAGTAGCTGAGTTGTAGTGAGGAGAGTTCAAAGAGAAGTTTTTGATGTGATACTTTATCAAAATCTTTGGAAAAATCATGGAAAAGGGTTCAAACAAGGTCACCTTTGTTACTTTGATGATTGACTGCCTTGTTAAAGTTTATTAGGGAAGTTATTGTGTTATGGAAGGGGAGAAAACGTATTGTGTTTTGGGAACTAAGTTATAATCTAAAAAGTATTGCAGGATTTGGAAGTGCAAACATTTTTCGAGTATATCAGACAAAGGTGATAGTATAGCAATAGGCCTGTAGTTTAATAGATCAATATAGTTGCTGCCTTTGTGTAGTTGATGATTTTTTTTCCATATATCTGGGACATAGCTTTCTGTTAATCATCTGTATGTAAGAACAGATACAAGATAAGCTATGGAAGCTTCTGCTATTTTGAGATATTCAGTAGGGATGCTGTCAGCAGCTATTGGTTTAAGTTTCAATAGGTATTTTCATGTGTGTTGTGTTGTTATTATTGGATATTGTGATGGATAATGGTGAAGTGTATTGTTTGCTGAGAACTAGAACAGAGTGTATAAAGTGCTAATTAGACTAGGCAATATTTTCAGTGTTATTCCATATTTGGTGGGGGTATACTTTTAACCTATTTGTACTATTTACTGAAATGTAGACCAGAAATGTTTAGCATTGTTTTGGTTGATGATCTGGAGGTTGGAGAAATGTGTTTTTTTTTTTTTTAATATTTATTTATTTATTTATTTGAGATTATTAACATACCCCAGGATTCATGAAGCTCGGTGCAAGGCCGGCGTTAGGCTTGCACTGACCGTGCGGCATACAGATGGCGCAGTAGTGCCATATGCATATTAATGAAGGCGCACTGACGCCACATCCACGTGCATAGGAAACGTGCGTGAGTGCATAAGGCGTGTTGAAGCACTGCACGGAGGCTTGGATATGTCGGCTGTTTATGTGCAACCTAAAATGCTAAATATTACAGCCTGCCTCCAATAGTAATCACACCTGTCAGTGTCCGTGGATACTGAAATGTATGCAAAGCATGCAAGACAGTTCTTGTGAACACAAAAATAAGAAGCAAACACAAATGCACGTAGCCGAATATTGAGTCCCCATCCCTCGAACAAATGACATTTAAAACCCTGTGCCCGTATTCTAATGCATTGTTGATAGTTATACCAAGTGGAAGCAAAACGCATCATGTTAGCTCGCCACCAATAGCTAAGTCTAGCCAAATGGTCAGGGTTACACCTGTCCCACATTGTGAGGGACAGTCCCCATCTGGGCAGTTGTGTTCATACCAAAACCATTATAAATGTAAAATATCCTGCGACCATATGACATAATTATGTCCCACATCTCATGTAATGGTCACATACAATAGTTATTTCCATATGTAACATACCTACATGTTACAAGAAACAGAATAAGCAAGTAAACGAAACAAGAAGCATCTAAACTGCTACAACAATAAGCTTACATTTAGGCATAAAACAAAAGTACTATCCGTCGTACTGACCGTGGGTATGTGTTGGCCTGTAAAATCTGATGTGTGTCCTGAATATATCCCTTCCTGGCCATATGAAAAGGTGGCAACCCTACCAATGGTCAGAGGATTCAGCCAAAATCTGCCCATTTGCGGTCCAAGCCGTTCTTGTCAGGATGTGTCAAAGATGATAATAATCTCAAATAATATATCCCTTCCTGGCCATATGAAAAGGTGGCAACCCTACCAATGGTCAGAGGATTCAGCCAAAATCTGCCCATTTGCGGTCCAAGCCGTTCTTGTCAGGATGTGTCAAAGATGAACGGGTATTACCCGGGTGTACCTACCATGTCATGAAAGATAAGTATTTGCGTGTACCTATGTGCATGATGTACAGCATGTGGAAGGTGAAAAATGCTAGGGTAGTCCTCACAACCATACAGGTACCTGACATATGTAGTGTATGCAATGTGTTCCCTTGACCGTGCCATGGGCCATCAGCCAGAGAAGGGATGGATGGAGTGTGTGGAATATGGGTGTGTGGGGGGGGGAGATGGGTAATGTAATAATTCGCCAAGGGGAGGTTGTGTTGGATGCACAATAGGTGAACTGGAGGTATATGAGGGAGCAGTGGGTGAATCAGAAAGAAACACAAAGAACAAACATACACATCCGCAATACAAACTGACAGGCCATACTGTAGAACACAATCACACAAACATATGAATATTAAAATGTGCATAACACATGTACAGAAACGTCACTGACACATACCCACATAATGGTCTGAATGGAACTGAGCCATCCAACTACAACACAACTGGATGCATAATTGAATACCCATCATCCCCTCTGCAGCACACAACCCCCCATTCCTGAATGTCCACCAAATCCAGCCATACTCGGGCTGCTAGCTTGGCGCAGCCATATCTGCGCATAGTGACCACTACTCATATCTAGTAGGCAGTCTCACCCTAGGCAGTGTCAGGATTGCAAACTATGTATTCCTTGCATGTAAAACCCTATAACATTTTCGTAAATCAAAAAAAATGAAGGTTATTGTCTTGCTCAATTTTTGGATATCCCTCATGGAATAAGTATCCTGTGTAAACATCAGACTTGGTAGTCCAGTCCTGTAGACGTCTGGACACAAGTTGTATATGCAGTAGTGGTTCACGAGACTGGTCAGCCTCCAGCCGGTCATGCAGAACATACTACCTGGGATTAAACACCTGACCGTGATGCATGGCTCCCCACATGAATTATCGAGAAAATATACTTTACACATTCGCATAGTGGCAGTTGGATATATGGTAATTAAGGCACTGACATAAGCAGGGTACCTCCTGTCCCACTTTGTGAGGGACAGTCCCTGTTTGGGTAGGTGTGTCTTGACCAAGACTGATACAATGGCAAATGTCCTGTGATTGTAGGAAATAATTATGTACCATATTTCATGTAACAGTTGCCTAAAACAGTTATTTCTGTATGTAAAATATGTAAATCTTACAAGAAACTGAATAAGCAACTAAACTGCTACAAGAATTAGCTCTCATCTAGGAAAATAATTAAAGTTCTTAACCCTGTACTGACCGTGGGTATGTGTTAGCCTGAAAAATCTGGTGTGTCCCGAATATATCCCATACATTATATATATATATTTTTTATGTGTATATATGTGTATATATCTATATATGTTGTGACACATCTGTGTGTCCGTTGACCAATACATTTTCTGGCCATAAGGACTTACACATACGTATTGGGTTTTATATCTGCTTCAAAGCATACTATTGCCTTAGTCATTATGACACCGACACTTCAATCCGGTTAACTTGTAATCGGTATTTAGCACGTTATGCAGTGGACAGATGTCGCAAAACGTTCATGTACGGATTACCGATGGTAACTGGGATGTGATACAGTGTCATTTGACCTGCACCTCGTCTGCACAGCCTATTATTCCAGCTACTGTATTTGTTTGTCTGTGCACATTCATATTATTTATGTCAATAAATGGCGTGCATGTGTTACAGAGAATGTACTTCAACATATTGTTGTCTGCATGTGTGTATGAATATATACAACCCCAGCAAGGCCGGAGAGACAAACAGAAATGCAATAAAGGTAAATACACCACTGCTTTTCAGACCACCGGTAGGAAACTACCAGTGGGAGAGATCCAAAAGGTCTACACTTTAAACATGGATCACGGGGTCCATTGTGGGACACCAAAAATTTCCCTTATAGGCAATCCAATAATGATTGATGTGACCAGGATGTAGCTCTACACGGAACAGTAGGTTGTGCAAGTCTGATAACAAATGGGTTGACAAAACGTACGACATGTGTCCCGAGATGGGTAGAGTGTGCAGTGTGTAGGGGTGTGTTCATACCCCAGCTGCGCTCACAGTAAGGATGAGTGCTGTAGAGGGGTGTCAGGTAGGGGAATCGTGGGTATGCAATAATGGGCCTAAGTGTGCAGGTGTTGGTTGGCAGAGATATATTAGGCCCGCCCCGTGGAAGTAATTAATATTCCTATGTGGGCATAGCAGACGCCCATACCTCCCAAACCTGAAAAGCACATCTACTGAATAGTCCGTAAACCATTGGGGGAACACATAGGGACTATATTAGTGCCCTGTACCCGATTATCATGGACGTCCGTGATTACAAATCAGAATCTAGCACAGTCCTAAATCAACCCTTCCAGAACTAGTGATATTAGGTGGACAGATGGCGGAATACATGTAATGGCTAATGACAACATGTATGAGTCATAAACAGCATGTACCTCAACAAATGTGAATGAATACATATGCCCTGGGACTGTCAATGTGTCAGCTTAATAGAACCAATCATCTATATGTGTCACTGAGGGTGTGATGCAGTGTCCCTGATACAGTGTTCATTCTCCCCATTTGTATGTGAGGTCTGCTAGTGACGGAAAGCGCATATTCCGCTGACTACCTTAGGTAGATGATAGCATAATAGGTTGGTGTTACCACCTGTTCGCCTTTGTGAGGGACACTCCCCTCTGCGCAGTTGTGTCCTGCAAAATGAATGTTATTATGGCACATGGCCTGTGATTTCGGGCAAAGAATCCATATATTGTCTGTAATGGTTGCATATCTGAAACACCTAGATGTTATAGGAAACAGTATTAGCAACTATAATGCTACAAGAATAACCTTTACTTATGCAAACCGGTGAAGTAGTCTATTTTCTACTGGCTGTGGGTATGTGTTGCCTTGCCCAAACTGACATCTCAACATATAGGTCCTTTAGGGCTGCCAGTTTTCCAAATGGCCAAAGTGGGATCTGCTCCATAGAAATGTCAGACATACCTGATCAGAACATACCTACAGCCGTGTATAGTACAGAACTATACATATTAGCACAAATCAAAGCTTAGTCTAGCAGCAGTCAAGTTGTTTATACTACTTCACAGAACATATAGAAGTGTCATATATACAATAACTGTTACATGCAACTATTAGAGACATGTAGAATATAATATTGTCCTGTAGTCAGGACATTTGCTATGTCTAGATTATTTTTGCATGACACATATGCCTAAGGAGGGACTGTCCCATGCAAAGTGGGACAGGTGTTAATCTTAAAGTCTCTCTTTGGCCAATTTAAAAGGTGGAAACCTACAATAGGCATGCGGTAGCATAACTCAGCAGATGGATGTGGTTCGCAAAACACATTTACTTGTCTGCATTGCAGAGTATCAGTTCCCATGTATCAGCCAGATGGGAGCAGATTGTATGAGGAACACGCATATAATATGATTAACTCACTGGACAGGCTGCCGATTCCGTACAGTTGAACGCCATGCCGTCGCCTAATGGACAGCCATACCCGATACTGTAATCATGTAGTCCGATGTAATAGGCATCACAAGGGATCGCGCCCACCCAGCATGAGTGATAAATGCAAGCAACAATGTCGGTGCATGTGCAAGTGAGGGAGCGAGCGGGTGTAAGCGTGTTTGTCTACCAGTATGCGAGTATTGCATTGTTAAAGAAATGTAGTGTCTAAACAAGTATAAGAAGCTGTAACCAGAGGTCAGCAGTGCTTAACACCCTGCAAACCCACGCACAACCACTCCCAACTGCTGCAATGTGCCTTACTCACTCCGTATCCAATGGCCTTGTTCTGGCCGCAAACAAATAACCGTCCTTTGCAAGTGTTGGTAGCAACACCCTGCGCACACAGCTAATGTGAATTACCAATACACCATGGCAAATATACAGACAATAGACAGTACCACAAACATACCATACAACACAGTCATCCAAAAGTATAGCAATGTACTGGCAGATATGTCCGGACCACTGGTGTTTGCAGACCTGGCCATCTTGTGTTTACATGTGTAAACATGCCCAGTATGACCGTTCCGCATGTTGTCGACTGACATTACCATCATACCTTCATGTGTTTGAGCATGCTCAGTATGGTCAACTGGATCGCATGTGTTACATGTCCAGGTAGTCAGTACTGTGGTGCCGACCTCTGTGTTGTACACTGACAGGTGGCATGCTGTGTCTGCAGGGTATCCATCGGTCATGTGGCATTGACAGTTGCTACATTTCTGCATATCATGGGGGGACATCTGACTGTATCCACATTCCTAAACAGTACCAGGGGGGTGCACATGATGGTTACATGTGTACGTTGGAAGGTGGGAACAGCTGACAGTTGTACACTTTTGCTACTACTGTACTGGTATGTCAGGTACTCCATTTCAGTGTGTAGACCTACCTAATTTGCTGGCTAAAGGCATACCAGTGTACTCCAGATCTTAGCTTTAATTACCAACATATTAGTTTCAGACATCGTAGCCTTTACAACCTACATCCAACTACCTGGCCTGCTGTAGTCTGTCTGTGTGTGTCTGTGGGGGGGGGGTCATCCATTGGGCATATTCAAAAGCCATTGTACAGCATTTGTCTGTGTTGGTCTACACCTGTCCAGCTGGTTGAGACTTGTGTGGGCTGTATGGAAGCACATGATATTCAGCCCATTACCCTCAGTGGGTTAGGACACCCTGTGTACTACTGACTACTATTGTGACCCCGGTATGTGCTACAGATGTCATGGTGCCACTATGGACGTCTACTGTCTGCTGCCTTAACATTCGGCCACCAAATTATCTTGCATGCTCACATCCATACCAAAGCTACAGGTAAAAATGCATTTTAATACAACTGCCAATTGGTAGGTTGATTGACTTACCTTGAGGGTGTGCCAGACTTGAGGATGGTGCTGGAGGGCTGCCTATGTCGGATGCACACAGTGCACTTCCTACACATGGCTAAGCACAGGTCGTATCATGTTTGACATCCTTTTTACTGTCTGTGCAAGTCAGAGAGGGTGACATTCCCTGGGTACCTACTGTGTCAGTGCATATGCTATGTGTTGCCTCTTTGCCAAGGCCAGATCACACCGGGCACACCTCCTTCCGCCTAATGGGTCCGGCTCAGGTAGTTCCTCCTCCGAGTCTCTCTGTGTCTGTATAGACCTTGGCATTGGTGGTGGGCTGTGTGGCCCTGCCCCATGCTGTTCCTGCTGCAGCTGTTTCTGCAGGATCATATTGTGTAGCATGGCACATACCATAACAAGTTGGGTACATGTAGCTGGTAAATACTGCAAGGCTCCACTGAATGTGTCCAGACACCAGAACCGTGACCTGAGCACCCCAAACACATGCTCAATTATATGTCTTGCCTGTGCGTGTGCCTCATTATGGCGTCCTTGTTCAGGTGTGTGTGCATTTCTCATGGGTGTCATCAGCCACGGCTCCAGTGGGTACCCAGCATCCCTCACTAGGTAACCGTAGGGGATGTCCATATTGGCAAAGGTGTGGAACAGTTGCGTCAGATGCCATATATTGGAATCATCATAGCTTCCAGGGCAGCCAGAAAACTCATTCAATATTATGCCCTGGGCATCGCATATGACCTGGCAGTTGATGGAGGGGATGCCCCTGTGGTTATTGTAGGCCCTACCCAACTCACTGGGTGGTGCTTTGATGCATATGTGTGTGCAGGCTATAGCACCCACTAACCCAGGGTAGTCTGCCATTTGGTGGAAGAGAAGCATATTGCTGGTCAACACCTCACGTGTGTTGAGGAAATGTACGTGCTCACTGGCATGTGGTGACATGGCATACAGGAACTGGTGGAATACTCTGGATGCAGATGCCTATGAAATACCCATGATATCCCCAGTTGTGCTTTGGGAGGTACCTGTGGCTAGTATACTTAGGCCTACACATACCTTGGTATCCACTGGGATGGGTTTCCCTCGGCCTGTTTGATGGGTCAGGTGTGGCCGGCACAGCTCAACAATCTGCTGTAGGATGTCTCTGTCCACCCTGTAGCACTCCACTATCTCCAGCTCTTGTAGCCCCTGGTAGGTTACCCTGGGTCTGTACAGTCTTCTCTGTCTCCTCACTGAGGGTTATTCAGCAGCATGCACATCCTCACCACCCTCAGCCTCCTGCACATGTTGGTCTATGTTGCCTGCTGCAGCCCTTCTCATTACATTGGATTGTTTTGTAAAATTTCCTTGCATGTATACACCGGTGGTGTAGAGTGTGGAAAAAACCTGTGGGTATGGTGCTTGCTCACTTTATCGTAGTGTTCTGGGCTGGGCTGTGTGTTTCTGTTTCAATCTGCTGATTGTGATAATTATCACCTGTTTGCCCAGCTTGTTAACCTTGACTATTCTCCTACTGCTGTTGTCCCTCCCAATTGCACTAGGCAGGCATAGACATACCCCTAGCTTAGGCATACTAAGGCAGGAGCAATCCCGAGACAAAGGGCTCCAATGTATGTACAGTATGCCTGACACCCCCCCAAGCTTTCACCTATATTCAAGTCCTGCACCCGGCTATCTATACACATACACTCTTGGGATCTGCATCACACCCTGGGGATAAACGGGATTCACTATTTTCCACCTCATTTGCACAATATTGTCTTCTAATGCATAGTTACATGACCCATACTGAGCCTCCAAAATAATAACCACTGCTTACTGTCACACAGATCCATACACAACTGGTTAAAAGTGCCTTACTATCACTGTATTCGATGTCCCTTGTTCTTCCCAGCAGCAAAATAACTGGTCTCTGCATGCCTTGAACCCGGGACCCTGCACATCACAGATGATCTGCTTTACCACTAAGCCATGGCAGATATACATACATCTGAGGTTATCATGTACAAATCATCCAGCACAGGCATTCAACAGTATAGGACATGTATTCCATCATGTAGATTTATGTGTGCTAATGTCCACACACACACACATACACACACACACACACACATATATATATATATATATATATATATATATATATATATATATATATATATATATACACACACACACACACACACACACACACACACACACACACACACACACATATATACATATACACACACATATGTAGATATAGAATATATATCACAACAGAGGACCACGTGACACTAGAGCATTAGACAAAAATGAAAAGAAACCACAAGCACCTCCTGCATTATGTACTGGTGTTACTATCAAAGCAAGTGTGTTTTGTTGCGTCACACGGGTTCAGACTGTATTAAGGGTAAGATTATGGCTGCTGACATTTACTCACCAGATCTATTGGTGAATGTATGTGTATGTCTTGCCAACCCAGTCTCTTGGGCGATTGTGACATTTATGGACACTATATAGAAAAATAACAAAACACACCTCTCAACACATCCTAGAGCTAGCCACACACCGATACCAACACATAGGATATAACTGCCAAGCACACACACACCTGTCATGCCTTGGAATATAACACCTACCTGTCTATTCTATCACACTACAGCAATACACAGTTACAGAACGCGCTACCAAGATTACTGGTATATAGCATTCCCAGAGGCATACTTCTAGGTGGATGACATCATCAGCAATGGAAAAGACACTGATAGGGATTGTATGGAGTGTGAGCAGTCTAAAAGCAATATCCTGCCCCCAGGCAGACAGAAATACACACACACAGTTGGCATGGCTGGGATTAGAACACAGACCTAACTACCTTATCACACTACAGCATTACACAATTACAGAATGTGCTACTGAGATTACTGGGACATAGCAGTCTCAGAGGCATACTTCTAGGTGGGTGACATCATCAGCAATGGAAAAGATGCCGATAGGAACTGTATGGAGTGTGAGCAGTCTAAAAGCATATAACTGTCCACAGGCAGAAAGACACACACACATGCATGGCATTGCTGGGATTAGAACACAGACCTACCTACCTTATCATACTACAGCATTACGCAGTTACAGAACACTCTACCGAGATTACTGGGACACAGCACTCCCAGAGGCATCCTTCTATGTGGGTGACATCATCAGCAATGGAAAAGATGGCGATAGGGATTGTATGGAGTGTGAGCAGTCTAAAAGCATATTACTGTCCCCAGGCAGATGGAGACAAAACACACAAGTGGTGTGATCAGGACAACTGCCTATCTACAGGCCACTATTACAATACTACATAGATATAAGCCATGCCACAGACACTACACCTTTCAAGACTGTCAATATGACCTTCTAGGAATGTGGACATTGACATGGATGCTGGCAGTTATGAAGTACATACCTGTGAACCAGTGTGTTCAATGTAGGCATCCATCCTGAAGTGGGGTATGGCCATCTGTTGCCTGGACGACCACTATCGCTATACAGGGTTACAATGGCCATGCCCATACACATAGAGGCACATAACCGACAAAAAGTGTCACTGGGCATGCTCACACACCTAGTAGCACATGGCTGTTTGGAATGCACCATGTGTCCATCAACACAATGTCATACTGGGCATGCTCACACACATAGTAGCAAAGGGCTGTTTTGTATTGACTCTGATTCTAAACATGAAAGGGCACAGTGGTGTCGATAGTTGTCATTGTTAGCATGAACACTGCACTACATATATCTGACACCTGTCTTCTACACAACATCTGCTGTTGTCCGTCACCTTAGATGTGCCAATTTAAACCTGGCACATTAATACCACCCATGGTGATGTCCTGCCAGGAGTGGCTACTTCGCCCATATAGTGCCATTCACAGACGAATGTCCTGAGACCAGGTTAACACCCTGACACCTAGAGGACAACTGCATTGTATGTATATGCTAAACAGTGCTAGATGTGTAGCATTCGTAATCACAGCTGCCCAATGTAGATCCAACAATGGGGAATACTGACATCTGTGCAGTGAGGAACACCTGGCGGAGGGCTCAGTTGTGCACAATAGCACTATACCATATACCTCAGATACAGACATGTGGGCCATAACACCATTACGGACCACTCCAGGTGGTGGTGTCCCCACGTACATGAAGGCCACTCACATGTACTGACCAGTACACCCTCAAAAGCCATCACAGATGTGTCAAGTGCAAATCACACTGTCAAAAGCCACATTCTAGGATGTAGCCCTCAGATATCACTATGTCCTTGGACCAGCAACACACATCCATACATGTGGTAGAACATATATTAGTACAACACATTGTTAACCATGACCAGTGGACTGTACCTAGCTCTACAGCAACTGTATAGACTACCCATGTACTGACACAGTTGCATCATGTGTTATGCAGTGCAATGATACAACTGTTCATAACCAGGTTGGCTGTACACATAACAGGGGCCCTGGGTCAAATACAGCTGTAACAGATGACTGTTGCTGTACACCAGTAAACACCCTCATGTTTGGATATGACATACATGTACCTGCCGAGGATATGTACATGCCCCCCACACACACACGCACCCACACACACACAACACATATGTACATAGCATAGCTGTTGCTGTCCTTTGTGCAGACAGGTGGCTACAGCAATTACACACATGCACATGGAAGGTAGGTCCATGGCTGTTGAATTCTAACAGTACATAAGGTGTGATAGCAATGTTGATTGAGTTAACATTCCCTCTGTACTGGTTACCCATGACAACTATCATATCATACAACAGTCCATGTGTCATGTATGTCATCACACATGTCCACCAATTGCAATGCCTACAAACATGGCTAAATTACAGGAATGTAGGACCTACGCACATGTACATGTAGTGGTGTGTGTTCAACTACCATGCGTGTGCAGTAGCTGATGTTTGCAGGTCATCTGTGTCTTACTACAACATGCAGTTGCAATGCAGCCCCATCATTGCCAACTGTATATGGTGAAATACTGACAGTACGGTAAGATGTACATCAAGTATGGATGGATGTGTGGACATAAAGTGGTGGGCCATCTTTGCAGATGGATGCTTGCTGAAGACAGCTCACAGGTGTGTCACAAGCCATCCTACCATAACGTGCAAACACTAAGCTATGTTTCTGTTAATTGAAGGGGAAGACATACAACCTACACAGCGGTCAGGGTGTCACTGACTGTAAATCACTTGACACCTGTAACACTTAAGACCTCCCATGTGCATATATCAGCACAATTGCCAAAGGTAGCGTTGGTACACATTGTAATGCGGGCAATACTACTGCATGTCTGTCATACGCATCATAAGATAGCAGGTGTTTGATTCACAGTACTGCCATGTGTTCTTGCTTGTGTGTCCATATATGCCACATATGGTTGGGAATACATCCCAATTGTTACTCACACCCCTGTACACTGTTGTAGAGATCTGTACATACTGCAGTGTAGAAAGCAAGACATAGGCAGGGGTGGGGTGTGTATCACACACATGTGAGTTATCTGTATGTGCATGACATAAGTGCATTCAATTGTGGACTCTACAGTGTGTGTGTGTGTGTGTGTGTGTGTGTGTGTGTGTGTGTGTGTGTGTGTGTGTGTGTGTGTGTGTGTGTGTGTGTGTGTGTGTGTGTGTGTGTATGTATGTATGGCTGTCTGGTCCATGGAGTGAGGATGTATGTTACCATAGTGAACAGATAGGACCCCTAACACCCTCCAGGTGATGTAATCTACTACCCTGTTGATGTTGTCGATCTTAGGCATTACTGACTACCTGTACATGTTCATTCTTTGTGTCGCGTCATGTGGGTGCACAGTACTGTAATGGTGATTACCACATAGGCAAGGGTCCTCACCTCAACACTATCAAGTGTGTGTGTGTTACAGTGTTGTTGACCCATGATTGTGGGTGTGTTACTGTGTGTCTAAATACATGTGTGCAAATACCTGTGTGTGTGTGTGTGTGTGTGTGTGTGTGTGTGTGTGTGTGTGTGTGTGTGTGTGTGTATGTTTGCATGTATGTAGTTATGTGTTCTCATCCTGTAATGTGAATGTGTATTACTGCTACACAGTGAGGCCTCAAGCTATCAACTGGCCTCTACCCTTGTCATCAGCTAGACTGCTATGTAAACTCCCCACCCAATGTAACTGTACCTGTGATGTCACCCAGTATGGATGTCATGTCTCTAGCCACTGTAGCTTAGTACACAGCTCCCATGCTCCTGGATCAGTAGATGTGTAGACAACTGTGGAATGTCAGCCTTTCTAACAGTGAGGTTGAAGCTACGAATAGCATGCTGGTATTGCCATACATGCCTGTGAGTGGTCCACATTTACACATGGGAAACTGAAAACACTGGCACTCAATGGCACATGCAATTAGACCTGAAGGAGGGAAGCAGAACATCATTACCAACATGCTGTTACTGTTGTTAACAAGACACATACTGTGAACAGAAAACAATGCATTCTAACTCTGTACTACATGGTATGTCTGCTGCGTGTCAACAGTACACAACAATTGTAATCTACGCTTATCTCCCTATTCTGTTCACCCTGTGCATCAGACCATACGAGCATGTCCCTGCACCGATGGTGTGGATGACAGGGATGCGGCACAGGCATCAACATATGCACAGGGTGATAATGTTTGCCAGGGGCCTAGGCTGCACCAGTGGATGACATCATGTGTGCGAGTTAGGGCCTGTGATCTAATTGGCCATGTGTGGTTGTTATGCATGTGAGTGTTGCTGTGCCCTACAGTTGTTTCTGGTGTGTGCGTGTATGTGTGCACACAGTTCTGCCATGTGTCTGGCCTACACAGTAGTATTACTGACAGCTCCAGACTGTACAGACCAGGTTTTACAGCTCACAGTGTCCGGCCACAGCCATGAGACCTGTGCCTGCCAGGGGTTGCACAGGCACTACCAGGCAGAGGTGCAAATTGGGTACTGTCCAATGACACATGTCCACTGGAACCATGTCTCCATTGAGACCATCCAGGACCATGTCCACGTGGCCTGCTGTGTCCTGGTGTGGACAGCACAGCACCAGCTGCACTGCTGCTGCTACCATCACTATGGGAGTGGGCATGTGAGGTAGCTCATTCACTTAGACCTGTACCAGGTGACATAGCTGGCTTACATCCACGTGCCCTACGCCTCACTCCTACCAGATGTTCCAGCACAGACAGTTCAAGCTTGAGGATTGTCATGCCACGGTCAAGGATTCCAACCTTGTCACCCAATCATCTGTCCAAAACATCAGCAATCTGCTGTTGAGCATTTGCCAATGCCTGGATGTTGTCATTTAAAGAACAGATAGCAGCGCTCTGAAGCCTCTGCCCTTCTTTGTTCTGCTGTTCAGCACGTGCCTGTGCCACCATTACAGTCTGAAACATGCATCTGGTGAGACACACACACACACACACACACACACACACACACACACACACACACACACACACACACACCATGCATGTGATTTGACAGAAGGCATGCAACATGTATGTGATACAGCAGACGGCATGCAGCTCAGACAATAATAGTGGTAGTTATCATACATCCCTGGGTTCCACACAACAGCAAGCATGTGTCATAGCAGAAGCCATGCATTTCACACAATCATGGTAGTAAGCATGCATCTCTGTGTTACACCATGTGGACCAGCACAGGTTAACAGTACACATGGCTGATGTGTGGCATATGACTTTGACATTAACATGTGGTATCACATGTAATCTGCTGACGTGTGCATTGACATGCATACATGTTTGACACAATGATGTCCTGTCACATGTGCAGTGGTGGATTGGTGTCACATTGCAGTGTTGTCTGTCCGTCCTACAAATAAAATGCACTTTTAGCAGATGTGCATGACCATTGAAGGGTATTATGAGGCGTCTATATTGCTATACAGTGTGAAGTATAGACACAGAGCCATTGCATGGAATCATGAGGCGTCTCTATTGCTATACAGTGTGGATTACACACACAGTGCATAGCCATGACTGTGTGCATACACAATGCATATATACTGTGGATTGTGACCCACATCGCCGAGGTGTATACACAGTAAACCATGATGTGTAATGTGTGACACAGGTCACCGAAGGACATACAGATGACACCCCTGCACATCTGCAAACATATTTTAGCTGCCTGGCAACCATGTCCACACATGGCAGACTTGTCAATACACCATGCCCCACATGACATTTGTGTACCACACACACGAGGTACACAGCTGTCAGTGATGTCCAACAGCAGCAAGGGAAATGCACTGTATCTGTGGCCTGATGTGGTTGTCTGTGTATGTATGTATGTGGATGGTGTACAGGTGACTACTGTCTTGCTGTAACACAGTCATGATGTTCAACACATCTTATGTGGTCAAATGAAGTTACGCCTCCACAAGCTGTGCACAGGCTTGTAGGATGTCCAATGTTCCACATTTGCAATATAACCATTCAACAAAGGTTATAGTAGGACCAGGTGTAGCCAATGTACAACAGGGTGTACACACAAACACATCACATCTACTGTGTGTTGCTACATGTCTCTGGCCATCCTCCATGGCCATGTGTGAACATGTGTTGGCCAAATGGTTGTGATGGCCATCTATCTCACATGTCTGTGTTGTCCCATATGACATGCACACATAGATGTCAGACACTCCACTGTCCACAGGGTTATGCAGACAAAGGGTTGTATGTTTGGTATGTGTGGTATGTTTTATGGGATAGTGAGACAATGTTGCAGCCGACCACTACATGTCATGGACATGTCAGATGGCACATCACAATGTGTGCACTCATTGCAGGGGCATAATCCACAATGGTGAATCCTGTGAGCTGCCCATACTCCAACTGACTGTGTAGCACTGTTTGTGTACCCCACGTGTAGTTCTGATGTATAGTACATATGCCTGCATTGAACAACACCTCCACTGTTGTATGCACAGCTGTCCACACATCTAGCAGTGACCATTTCTGAGGTTTCATGTCGGTGTTTCATTTAGTTTGTAAGTATTGCACATGGGTAGCCAGTGTGATGGATTAAAGATGCGACCTGTATATTGTGACCGGACCATACATTATGTATACATGTGTTAACTAGCCACATGGCAAATAGATCTGTGCATTAACATGCCTGATACTTATAACTGTCTCACCTGCAATGGTCTGCTGTCTCTGCGGAACACCAGAGGTACCTATATAGGGCTGACACAGAAGTATGATCATTATTCACACCTGTATGACAGCTACAGGGTGCAATGTGCATGTTAACACATTTACCAGTACAATAGGATATACTATGGAATATGCACATGTGTGCATACACAGAGTAGCATACTATAGTATGTGGCATGTGTGTATACATGCCTTGCATATGATGTTACATTGCATATTGTACAGTGACACGTGCAACTATATGGGATATAATAGTTATATGTGCAGTAGTGACTTACCAGGCAACTCCAGGCTCGGTAGTTGAGAGACACCCACCTCCACGATGGCAGCTAAGGTTTGTGGATGCTGTTGTGATGGTGTCCCCAGGTTGGCCAGTAGCTCCATGGTACGTGAGAGTGGGGGCTGTGTTGGTGGCCCACCACCTGTTGCACCTTCTTCCCTGGCGATTGCATTCGCACGCTGTTTCGCATGTCTGATCAGGTCTGTGTAGTGTCTGCGCACTTGCTGGTATGTGCAGTTATAGCCGTTATAGCCGCCCACATCATTAACCCTCCTGTGAAGTTCCTGACACAGGTCATCACGCTGCTGTGCATGCTATGGCACATGGCTAAACAAGACATTATAGTTGTCTTGGAGGTAAGGTATAAGGGCCTCATCCTCCAAGCAGATATAGGCTGGGAGCCTTGCTTGCGGCATATCTGGAAGACATAATGATGGAGACAGGTCACAGTATCTTAGAGATGCACAGAGATACAGCTGCACATACATGTGTATCACATTTATTACATATGAACAGTTGTCTTTGCAAATCTTCATGACACTGACGCCACTGACATGTTTGTGTCACACACGTGACACCCAATGGGGATTGGATATTATCACCGTATATGTGTGTCACCTGATTACATTGCTCATACTCCATGGAGATGCTGTCTTGATGTGGGCATGTCTGTTTGCCTGTACTGGTGTTCTTACCTATCAGCACATGTCTGGATGTGTCCACATTAATACTGTCGACCTTGATGCTGTGTATATGTCACATATCAACACATATACTGCCTTAATGGACATGACCTATGACAATGCAGACATGCACATGGAAGCCTTTACATGCATGTCTTTTGCCATATACATGGCACTGTAAAGCAGTTCAACATCCTGCCACGTATTGCCTGTGTTGCACATGTGATACACATGGGACAATAACTAGCCGGATGGTATTTGCAGGGATTGTTATCAACTATATCATGTACGGCCAAGGTCGTGTAGTAGTCTGTATGCCCTGGGCCATGTATGAGTGTAGCATGTAAGGTTACCTAGCTGTAGCCGACAGCCATGTTTGTGGCGCCAGGTGAATCAGTGCCACATAACTGATCCAGACGGTTAATGATACATCTACCCTGCAGTCATTACACCATGTCTGACAGAGGTGAAATGTGCAGCTTTGTTGGACAGGGTTGCATAATATGGCAGGAGTATGTAATGTGTATGGCACAAGGATCTGTCCAGCATGTGGCGATCCTTGTACTAGGAAGTTGGATGTCCATGATGTATGTATTTCAGATCAGGATATGTACGTGTAGCATGTCCAACATTACAGTGTTGGACATATCTTTCTTCAGTGCAGGCATCATGCTACATAGTGGAGATGAGGATTGTGAAGGCTGGTGTCGTCCATCCAAACATGGGCAATACCCCTTAAGAGTGATATGTGATCCGATATTGGTCACTTGAGTGATGAGTATGGCTGTACAATGATCTCCATGTTCATTGATGGCACCCTGTCATGACTAGGGTTGCCTCTTATGACTACCTAATAGGCTTGGTGATGTCACTAGCTCAGGGAGGTAAACTGCACATCACTATCCCTTACACACAGTGTCCATTATGTTGACTGCTGCCTAGGTGGTAGTTCATGGGTACAGGATTATTAACCTAGCGGTGACAATGCAATATGCAGCTGTCAGATTGTGTACATATGTCACACACCTTACCCACAAAGCCCATTCTGTAGGTTGTCCACAACACTGAGTCAGCTATTGCTCCTAGGTCATAGCCATTCACATACTTACATAGGCAGATGCCTCCCATTTGTCTGTGTGGTATGGGCTACAATGAAGGGGAGTACAACAAATTAACCCTGTTTTACTGTAGCTGCCACTGGTGTGATATGCACATATTACTCAGACACCTTGTGTAGTGTTGGTTCTGTCAACAGTCCATTGGCAGAACATTCCTGTGACATACAAAGGTACATGTAGTATACTGAGTGTAGGCGGAACACTTGGGCACCATATTCACTAATTGCCTTGCATCAGGCATTGTGGTCCCTGAATGGTGCACAGCAACAGTTCTCACACTCCACAAAGGTGGTGCCACAATGGACCAGGGGAACTATTGCCCTATACACCTGACTAGACTGTTCTGCAAGGCTATGGAGCACATTATCATGGATCTCATTCACAGAGATATTGGTGGCCTCCAAACCTTTGATCCCACTCAGTTTGGATTTATTAGGGCCAGACCATGCTTCCTAAATATGGTGGAGTCCTTTGAGACAGTTACCAAGGCAATAGATGAGGGTAACAAGGTCCACACAGCCTACCTTGACCTCTCAAAGGCTTTCAACACAGTTCCCCATTCTGGTATTGTCAACATACAAATCTACCTGCACATCAACCCCTACGTCACAAGATGTTATGCAAAGTGGCTCAAGGACAGAACCCAGACAGTGAGGGCAGCATACCCTAGTTCCTACTTTAAATCAGTTACAATTGGCGTCCCCCAGTCCTCAGTCATAGGGCTCCTCATGTCCGGTATATGCTTCTCTGAGGTACAGACTAGCACAGAAGGACTTACCCTGAATAGGTTTGCAGACAACTACAAACTAGGGGCCATGATTGATTCACCAGCTGATACAGACACCCTCCATAAGGGTGTCACTGGGATGGATACCTGCTGTCAATAACATGGCCTCAAGCTGCATGCCACAAGGTGCATAGACATCCCCTTTGGATTACATCAATCACCTGCAGACTGTCACATAGGTGGTAGTTCCCTACATACATAAGACATAATAAGGGATCTTAGAACCCAAGTAGATAGCATCCACTCCTTTGATAACCATATTGCCAAGGTGGTGTGGATATCCTTCTATGTGGCCACCGTAATCTCTAATGGGTTTGTAGCCAGAACAAAGGCAGCCATTGTGCCTCTCTACTCATGACTTATGAAACACATTAAAGGGTACAACACCCCATTTGGGATGTATGTTACAAGACAACAGCAACGGCTTTAAATACCACAACATTACCATACCAAGAGGATTACTGACCTCCGAAGGATGACGTATGCAGCCCAACTACAGAAACTCCAACTGTACTAATTTGCATACCGCATACTCAGAGGTGATCTCTGCTGAACATACAAGGCCCATGTCCAAAACAATATTGATGGATATTCTCCACATAAACAAAAGCCACTGAGAGCCACATGCTCTGGGATATGTACCTAAATGCAACAATGACTAGGACATGCTGGAGAGATACATTCCTGACCCGGACACCCACCATGCTTTGGAACATGATTATTATGTACATCAGGCAGGGACCCTCACTAGCACTCTTCAAGAGATACCTCAATGGGTGGATGGGAGACAGACATGTACACCAGGGATCACTGCAGTGGCTCTGCTGTACAGAGGCACAGGAAACAAATGGCTCTGCTATTCACAGGCACAGGACACTAACCTAGGGAGGTGCCGCAAGTGAAAACACTGTTGTTAGGCTTATGAATGGATTTGGCCAGACAGTATAGTACCTAACTATGAACCTATGAAGCTATTACATGTCCTTTGTGCATGGATAATTGACCAGCTCTTCCATTTCAATTAGCTATCATGCTGATACACTGTCTGGTGACTACAAGTCATATGTATCCTGTTATTGTGTATTGTACATGCCAATAGACATACCTGATGTTTGCATAATATAACAGTAATGCTATGTAAAATGTTAGACATATCTACCTACAATACTGTACATTTCACATTTTTGCAACAATATCCCACAATGCAAATCATAATTGCACAGCAGGACCACCTTAGACATGTTATTCTCAGTTATACGCCCATACATATGCCTACTGTTACAGTATATCAACATATACTATCCCATGTTATAGCACGTACTTGTTGGACAAACCCTGTCACTGACAGCGGCTGGAGTGGAATTGTTGTGTTTAGAGTCCTTATGTAGCATCCCTTGTGGTGTATGATGTGTTTACCTTGTGGCCCACAGCAGTACACACAATTTCTACGAGTATTACTATGCTCAACAATACATCACTACATAATACCTTTTCCCACTATATGCATTGCGTACACTTTAATTAATACTGAACAGGTACTACATACACTAACATACTGAGTGTTCTACATACCTTATTAGTATCCCGAGTTGACGATAATATATGTACTATTCCTTTTCTGTTTTAACAGTTTTCTCATATGTACATATGGTTTGAATGTATGACAAGCCATCCTTTTATACGTAGATACCAGTAACATGTGGTATCCTGCCACTAATTGGTGTTCCAGAGTAGATGATTACATGCACATCAGCAGTGCAGCTACTCCATTAGCCAATTACATGGCAACAGTGGGGTATAATTGAATACTCCTCTTGGGCATTGTCCCTTTGCCCTACCTTCGAGGAAGATGGCCTGGATGTATTGTATGTGATGAATTGTAACAGCTATATGGAAACACACAGAGATATTTTAACTTCATGGCCCCCATGGATTGTGTGTAATGGCTAGAGGTTGTAGTTCTACATGTGAGTGTAGGTGTTATATCAGCCGTCTGATACGGGATTATTGCAACCAAACCCTGTAATGTCTGCATCTGTTCCATTGTACACCAGCAATGATTTCACATAGGGCCATTATAGTGTGTCTCTCACAAGATATGTTAAAGCTTCTGCAGATGTCATAGAGGGAGTGGATGTTTGTGATGTTATTACAGTCTGTATTGCAATTGTTTTGGGTGTGGGGGAGATGTAGGTGGGTGTACATAGCAGATGAAGGTGTGTAGGAACTGCATTTATACCTATTCCATATGTGTGTGAGGGCTCCTTCCCTAATTGAAGACCTATCATTTAGTAGACTAATACTATGGTTATTGCAGGCTTATACATTAAGCCATTGTTAATTGGTTCCTGTATAGCATGCAGGTGATGTTGGTCCTTCAGTCCTTTCGGAAATACATCGGTATGTAATGAAATGTTGCTACATGAAAGCTGTCTTGTGTATTTCTGTCACAGATATTTGCACTCATTGGAGTTGTGTTGGTGACTGAACCTCTTTGGCTTGGGTTGTTACCTTTTCAAATGGCCATAGTGGGATGTTTGCAGGACATACATCAGATTTTAGAGGCTGACACATACCCACTGTCAGTACAAAGTATAGAACTTTACATATATGCCTATATAAAAGCTTATATTGTTGTAGCAGTTTACTTGCTTATCCTGTTTCTTGTTACATGTAGGTATTTTAGATACAGATGACTATTTTATGCAACAATTACATTAAACATGGAACATGCAAAATGTCTCAAGATTGTAGGACATTAGTATCTGTACTCATTTTGGTCAGGATACTACCGCATATAGAGGGACTGCCCCTCGCAAGGTGGGACAGGTGGTAACCCTATCTTTAGCTCATGTCCATAGCACATATTTGTAATAGTGTATAGACATATATGCTCTCCATATCCTTTGTTCATAACGTTCGATCGTGGCGGAATGTGTGATTGCTATGGTCCATGTTGTGCAAATATTTGAAGACTTCAACCGCTGTATACAGCATACCCATGGATTCAGGAACGCACACACTTCCAACAACCACATTACCATTGCCAGACTTCCAAACCCCACAATACTGAACACTCAAACTCGGGACAGTCAAACTCCCGGAACGAACACAAACACAGAACTCACACACGCACACACAGACACACTGCTACCCATCACATGCAAACAAACCATCCTACACTACGTATGGCCAGGTGGCCATGTCCCCATACACACCCCATGTGGGTGGCTGCACCCCCCACACCACACCTACTGTAATAATCTACCTCCAAGATAGCACAAACAGACACATGAGGCAAACCCACACACATTACAGTCCCCCGGAAACACACACCACACTCAGAACACACACTTACACACACTACAGCAATCAGAAACACACTTAAACACAGTACCTACCTGGACCGCAACACCAGAAGCACTAACTAAATGTCCCTTAACATTGTGATAATAGTACTCGCAGTTCTAGTGTTCCGGTACTGTGGTCTTTTGGTCTTTAAGCCTCGTGATTACGCGTGTCGGTATGTAAAGCATTCGGTATTTGATAGTATCCTATTTATATGTACCTCCATGGTTGTGTACATGTTGTTAACCTATCTATATATTTGCATATATATGTATATCCATATATATCGACATATATCTCTCTATCACCCTTTCTCTCTCTGTATATACATATATATATATATATATATATATATATATATATATATATTCAGAGAGAGAGAGAGAGAAAACACACCTCTCGTTGGGTACATGGCAGTGTATACTATTTCCCGAACTCTGCCCTTTTGTGTTTTAACCTGTCACAATATACACCTGCCGTTGGTACATCTGAGGTAGCTTAGTGGTAGGTGATTGTGTACATGATTGTGTGTTCTACTCCTGGCAGTGGTCGTTTTACCTCTCAGAGCAGGCACTATTAGTACAAGGGTGAATAACGCACATTTCAGCAGTTCTGGGTAGCTTTGCCCTGCGCAATATTGGCAAAGGTTAGACCTGTTTTGTGCATATCCGTGGAGTCGTGTTTAAACGAGCACTTGCTGGCACAAAAACCCATTAACATGTGCTTAAACGTGCTCTAATGACTTGCATCCAACATCCATTATTCGGGACATCGGAATTACGTAACAGCCCTTGCAGGTCGTGGAACCAGTAACATGCACGAGACAGTAAGTGGCTTTACCACTAGGGCATCTGGGATATGTACAAGTGTTATGGTGTTTAGTATGTGGACTGTACTATGTCTGTTCCTCCATACTGCAAACAAATATGTAACTCAGTTAGTTTACATATAGATGATACCTATTAACGGTATGTCCAAGTGATGCTTACTGGATGTGCTCCAGCTATGGGAATCCATGTCACAGTGAGTCACACACTGTAATGTGCCACACCTTGCCACAACCATAACTGGAGAATGCTGGGGTGACAGATACCTGTCATGGGTACTTCCCATGCTTTGGAACTACATCCCTGATTACATTATATGGAGCCCCTCATTAACACACCAGGGAATCCTTGCAGAGTGGGTGGGGAACAGTGGTTACACCCCAGGGATCCTGCAATTGGCTCTGTTCCACAGAGGGACAGTTAGTTAATCAATGGGGTGGCAACAGCAGACACATTTTGGCTAGGCTGATGAATGGCCTCTGACAATCAGGCATGTACCTACCGATGTACCTAGGAACCTATACATACAGTATCAACACATGCTGTGAGCTTAATTTACTGTTCAGGTGTTGACTTACCTTATACCAATAGCTGTTATGTGTGCAATAGTTGAGGGCTGCCTATGCAGGACGCACACAGTAGACCACCTATACATGACAATTTACAGGTGGTCGTGTGTGTGTGCCATCCATTTTACTGTGTGTTCATATGGAGAAGTTTGTTGAGCCCATAGGGGCCTACACTGTCAGTGTATGTGCTATACATTCCCTCTATGCCAAGGCATAGGCATATTTGGGCATGCCTCTGTCTACCTACTGGGGCTGGCACAGGGTGTTTGTGGTCTGAATCTCTCTGTGCCTGTGATGCCCTTGGCAATTGTGGTGGGCTGTGAGGGCCTTCACCATTATGTCCCTGCTGCAGCTGTTTCCACAGGATCATATTATGTAGAATGGCACATACTATGAAGATATGGGTGCACGTGCCTGGAGAGTACTGCAAGGCTCCACCAGATATGTCAAAGCAATGGAAGTTTGGGGGAAGTATATATGCTCATTGGCAAGTGGTAACATGGCATCCAGGAACTGGTGGAGTACCCTGGATGCTGATGCCTGTGAGATCCCCATGATATTTTCAGTTGGCCCTTGAAAGGTACCTGTGGCTAGTATTCTCAAGCTTACATATACCTTCTTGTCCACTGGGATGGGTTCCCCTCTGTTGTTTCTAGCTCTGAGGCATGGCCAGCACAGTTCTACAATTTGCTGAATGATGTCCCTGTCTACCCTGTAACGTTCTACTATCTCCAGATCATCTAGCCCCTGGTAGGTTACCCTGGGTCTGAACACTCTTCTCCTCCTCCGGGGCCTGAGGTGATTGTCAGCATCATCCTCCACACCACCTTCAGTCTCCAACAAATGGTGATGAAGCACAGCTATGCCAGCTCCCAACAAGTAAATTGTAAAAGTTCCCTGTCTGTTTACACCGACGGTGCAGTGTTTGGGAATAAACGAGTGTGTGTGAGGTCCCTTCACACTTTATACTATTATGCTTTGGACAGTGATGATGTCATAGGGTGTGTATGTACAATCAGAGCTGCAGGGTATCTTACTTATGTGTTTTACCACAGGTACTGCTATTGTGGTGCCTTTGGTGTTGAATTACATTTAGCTGCCATGGATCACCTCTTGCTCTTGCCTTCACTTTTCAAAACAATTCTCCTCCCATTGTCAGGCATGTATCCAGCAGCCTGCTTTTTTGTTTTGTATCTTCCTAACCCAGGATTGTGTTGCAGAATGTGCTCTATAGCCGATCTACTGCAGGTTTGCTTTGCTCTGCTGTGACAGTTCTCTTTTCTCTGCAATCTGGCACCTCCCCTATCCTGTTCTGCAGGTTGCTACTAGCAGCTTTGTTAGCTACCGTCAATGGCCCACTGTGGGTTAATAGGTGTTAATTACTCAGTTGTGCTCCAATTACCCTACCGTGGCATTTCCTTATTGTCATCCTGTAACCTTCCTGTTTCAGCTGTGGTGCACGCTGCGCACAGCCGTTTACCAGGTTTTGAGTGCGTTGTCATCCACATACACATGCACTTTCAGTCACCTTGTGTGCTCTCAGCTAAGCAAAGCTATGGCTACATCCACACACCTAACCTGCGACTTTGCTTAGCAATGGGCAACCTGGATTAGTAATGCTCCAATGTGCTTATAGCTACGGTGGCACACCCCTCTGCTGATGTCATGTATAAATCCAGGCCACTCCTCAGTGTTGTACCGCTGCACCGTGTGGTACCTCATTAGGCCAGCAGGACATTTGCAATTCAGTATTGCTTGCCTCATTTGCATGGCATTGACTACTAATTCATAGTTACCGTGCCAAACAGTTACAGACCCTTAGCAACCCTTGCACCTTGGTTGTGGTGTAGCATGCATACCATTGACTATTATGGCAAAATCATGATTTGTGTTACATTGCAATTTTATGACATCTGTATATATATTTTCCTTGTGTTCCCATTTGCGCACACATGCCCTGTGGTTGTACTTTGCGTTAGTGTGGCCATGATACTAAATGTTATTTTTTTATGTGTTGTGCATGTTTTTTTATGCCATTGGCTGTATATTTAGCCATTGGCATATGTTAAATTTGTAATGCGTAAGTTTGGTCTGCTTTCATGGCTCCGATGTTCTGTTTGGAAAAATGTAAACTTTTTTTTTGGTTTACATTTCTGTATGCTTACACTACGCCTGCACCACTTCATGAATCGCTATGTAACTTCATTTGCATGCTGCACTACTGCGCATGGGATGATTAGCATACATGAGCAGAGACCATCACAGATGTGGCGTACGCTGGTAGTGCATGTGGAATTGGATCGTACATGAATCGCTCGGCGGCCATATTTGGCATTAGACCGCTTACTGTACGCCTGCGCCTGGCACAAGCTTCATGAATCCTGGGGATACTGTTTTTCAAGGTTTCTCAGGTGTCTAAAGGTTTGTAGGGTGATTTGATTTCTATTTTTGTATGACAGTTTTAAGGCATGGTCCCTCTGTCTAAGGATTTGTCTTATTGATGCAGTTACACAGAGTGCTGAGTTATATTTAACACTTTGCTCTAAGAGGTGGTTTGTGTTTGTTTATTATGTTGGAGAATACTTGGTTAAAAAGGGATGCTGCTTTGTCTACTGGTATTGTTTTAAGGATATTCCACTTGTATTGGTTAAGTGTTTGGATGACATTGTCTGGATTATATTTAGTTAGGTTCCAGACTTGCTTGGAGATTATTTGTTTGGGGGGGGGCATTATTTTGTGGTCTTATAGCATAAGATTTCATGTGATCACTGATTATGTCAAGTAGAGCCCTTGCTGAGGAAATGACTGTGGGCTTGTTTGTAAGTATTCAGTCTAATGTAATTCAATTTGTGATTTGTAGGTTATTCTTGTGGTGACATCATCCACTAGTGGGGTGAAGCCATATAAATTTTAACGTAACTAGTTCCCAATCTGTGTTTACATCACCTAGAAAAAAGGTCTATTGGGAAATGTTGAAATGTCAGTGTTTAGCCATAGTAGTATTTCTTCCATAACTGCTAAGTTTTTGCTTGGGGTAATGTGTATACTAATAATACCAATGTTTTTTGTGGTATTAATTTTTATATGTGTAACTAAGATTTCTGCATTTTGAATTTTTGGGAGGTGGTATGGATGAAGAGTAAGGTTAAGGGATTTTTTAAATATAACTGCTGGTCCACCTCCTTCTAAAAATATATATATATATATATATATATATATATATATATATATTCACGCAACACATACACAATCTGAAATTCAGTTGGCCACTTTTCAGATCCACTGGTGCACTCTTGGCACTGTAATAGTGGAGAGCAGGGAAATGGAATTCAAGCATGAGAGAAAGACTAATAGTACAAGTTTACAGTAGTAGTTACATAGTAGTGGGAGAAGATACTTCACACTAGGGTCTAAAGTAATTTTGCAACTATCATTTCAGCTCAACAATTGAATCATATTTAACAGAAATTCCTGAAATATCTTATTAATGACATTTAGCATATAGAACTTGTTTAGTGATAATAGCACTGTATTACTTTCAAAAAAAATTTGAAAACCTGGGAGGGTGGCCTAATGGTTAAGGTATTTGCCTTACAAACACAAGGTGCAGGGTTCGATTCTCACAAGGGATAATTGGCTAGGCTTATAATGGCTCGCAAGGGCAGTTAGCCTAGTACTAACCTATGAACCTAATGATAAGTAGAATTATATCAAATTACCATTGACATTCACAGTTTAGATGTTGTGCATAAGAAACAAGTGAAGACTGAAGTAAGTAATCAGGATATTAAGACTCAAGTGACGTCTTGAACTTAGGAACTGAGGTATCAAGTCACTAGTTATTGACTAGCATAATATTTATAGTGGGTTTACTTACTTTGCAAGCTAACTAGTATATGGCAGCTATTCTGCTGACTTAGGATCCCAGTATCATATACTTTTACTTTTAATCCTTACTGCAGGTAAACAGAGAGTTTTTTGGCAGCATTAACACCACTGATATGCAAACAGCTCTCTGTTTCCTAATATAGGAATAATAGCCTTTACAGAATCTAAAAACAATAATAAAATGGCTCCCTCTTTCGGTGCTGAAAAACTTGAGTTCCTACCAGACAGAGGACAACAGTTACTACTGAAGCAATAAGACACATACAAAAGAAACCCATGTTGCATCTCTGTTAATGCACACTGTCAGCTACTAAAGTGCAGCTATGACCTGCAGCATACTGTTGCTAAGGAGCGTTTATATGTTCATAGGTTCATAGGTAGGTACTAGGCTATCAGCCCAAGGGCCTAAGTAAGCCTAGCCAGCAAGGTTCCCTTGCTCACGCCACCCAAGAAAGTTAATTTCCTGTGCCTCTGTCAAGCAGAGTCACAGAAGTGATCCTGGGGTGTATTTCCTATTTCCTATCCACTCATCAAGATTTTTCTTGAAGAGTGCTAATGAGGAACTTTGCTTGACATAGATGGGTAGCTTGTTCCAAAGTATAGGAAGTCTCTGGGACAGGAATCTGTCCCTCCAGCATATCCTGTTTATTGTGGTGACAAGGTTTAGGTCCCTAGAGTGTGTAGTTCAGAGGGAATGGGATTTCTTTAGGTGTAGCATGTCCAACAGCTCTGGGTTTAACATAACTTTATATGTTAGGCAGAGATCTCCACGAAGTAGGCGATATGGTACAGAGTAAATCTGGAGTTTTTTGAGACTGTCAGTGTAGGGCGTCTGTTTGAGGCCAGTAATCCCCTTTGTGAGGTACTTCTGTGGCCTTTCCAGCTGCTGCAGATGTCTTGTGAGGTACATTCCAAAAAAGGTGTTGTACTCTATAATGGGTCTAATGAGTGCAGAGTAAAGTGGGACAATGACCTCTTTTTTCCTGGATGAGAACCCTTTTGTGATGAGGTGTGCCAGATACAAGGATTTCCTGACTACTGTGGTGATGTGATTATCAAAGGAGAGACTACTGTCCACCTGGGTCCCAAGGTCTCTTTTCACACATTCGGCATTAAGTAGACTGCCGTTTATGTGGTAGTTCCTGGGCACAGAGTTTTTACCAAAGGGGATGACAATGCCCTTTTTGGCATTGTGCTTGAGGCCATGCATCTGACACCAGGCATATGTCTCAGTGTAGGATGCCCACATCATTTGGGGACTCGACTATGGCTCCTAGTTTGCAGTCATCTCTGAACTTCATTAGCCAGAGGCCTTCTGTGTTAACCTGTACTTCAGAGAAGTAGATACCAAACAGGAGAGGTCCTAGGATTGAACTCTGTCTTACTCCACTTGTCAGTGGTTTGAAGTCAGATTTGGAGTCTGTATCTTTTACAGTGTGGGTTCTGTCAGTGGGCCAGTTGGCAACCCATCTTGTGATGCAGGGATTTATACCTAGTTTACTGAGTTTAGCTATAATTACAGAATGGGTGATGGTGTCAAAAGCCTTGGTGAGGTCAAGATAGGCTGTGTGAACCACCTTACCCTCGTCTACAGCTTTGGTGACTGCCTCAAAGAAGTTGATCAGGTTCAGAAGGCATGATCTGCCTTTCACAAACCCAAACTGAGTGGGGTCCGAGTTTGGAGGTTATCAATTATTTTGTTTATGAGTTCCATGATGATATGCTCCATGGCCTTGCAGACCAGGCTCATCAGGCTAATAGGGCAATAGCTCCCAGGGTCAGTGGTGGCTCCCCCTTTGTGGACTGGGATAACTGTTGCTGTGAGCCATTCAGTGGGTACAAAGCCTGACATGAGACTATGATTGAACATGGTGCTTAGCTGGGGAGCCAGTTCGTTCTGAGGTTCGTGTAAAACACAGCCTGGGATGTTGTCTGGTCCCATGGATGCTGTGTTTTTGGTTTTAGAGAGTGTAGCTTTTACCTGCATAGATGTGATTACAGGGATTCTGCATTCTTTCTGTATAGATATGGGCCCTTTAGGGGGTGAGGGGGGGGGTAAAGTTAGCACTGAACCTAGCTGCCAGGATGTTGGCAATATCAGTTGGTTCTGTAATTTTCATGCCATTGTGCTGTAACTCAGAGCAGATCTGGGTGTTGCCATTGAGATTCTTGACATAGTTATAGAATGCTTTGTGGCTGCCCTTAGAATCAGTGGCAATTTTGTTTTTGTAGCTAGCTTTGGAGGATCTTATAAGGGATGTCAGCTTCTTACTGAGGCTGACCAGGGAGCTCCTCCACTCATGGGATTTTACTCTCTTTTGCAACAGTTTCTTCCTTCTGTTGTAGAGTTTGTTTATGGCAGGGGACCACCAGATTTGCTTCCTTTTTTTGGAGGATAGCATCTTAGTTCTGTTTGGCATAGCATAATCCATATACTCGTGTAAGTGCTTATAGAGTGCATTTGTGTAGGATTCAGCAGTCATAACTGTATTGTTCATCTGCATGGGTGTCATGAAGTTCACCACATCTGTCTTAAGAAGCAAGAAGTTGGCGTTGGAGAAATTTTTTACCATGGTTTCCGTAATGGTGGGGGGTGTGGTGGGATGCAGATATCTAGGGTGATTAGCTTATGGTCGGATCTGACCAATGAGGAGTTGACTTCAGATGTGGAACACTGGTCACTCATCCTTGCCTGCACAATATGTTTAGTTTTGTTTAGGTAATTTACATGAGTCTATATTATATTATCGAAAACTAAATTCGCTGAACTGCATCTACATCGGAAATGCAGTTTAGCAAACTTATAATAGTGAAATCGTGGTACAGCGGGGGTGTGGAGGTGCAGCCCCCCACAAGAGCAAATTCGCTGAGCTGCATTTCTGATGTAGATGCAGTTTGGTGAATTCATTTTCGATAATATAATATAGACCCAATTTACATTCTATGACTGCTACCACCTATAGAGACTGTCTGCATAACTTGAGAGCAGTATAACAGCCATATATGCGTATAAAGAAATTAAAGAAATATATATATATATATATATATATATATATATATATATATATATATATATATTTATAGATATAAATATATGGGTCTATGTTACTTGATTGAAATTTCACAATCTTGAACAAGAAACATAGAAATCCACTTAAGTGAAAGTGCACTACATCAAAAGTTCACTTTCGCAAAAGCCGATTCAAATCAAACTACTTTAAACACTATTTTCCAGGGGGGCAAGCCCCCCTGCACCCCCCATGTGGGGGGCTGTGTCCCTCACCCCCTCTACTTAAATATACTAACTCTGAGACCACACTACAGTGGAGAAAAGGATATATTTCCTTATCCACACTGTAATATATATATATATATATATATATATATATATATATATATATATATATATATAAAAGAATCAACCTTGGGATGAGTAAGGCCAATCTAACATTATACAGGATAGAGTAATCCAAGGTCCAGAAGGCAAATTGGTTAGGTTTAAAATAGCCCATAAGGGGATTTAGCCAAGTACTTGTCTGTGAGCCTATGAATAATTTAAACATTAATTTTATTACTTTATAAATATCTGGGAATATCCACCAATATATATACCCTGTTGTGACATACCAGCATCTCTGGGCCAGTAATCAAGGAGCCTCAATCCTCACCACTGGCACCAGTGGACGACATTCACTGGGATGATAACAGGAACACACACAGTATCTGCAGATAGAGCTCTCTACATCAAGCACAATCAAGCACAATTTCCCTTAAGAGCACACAGAGAGCACAGTCAGTCTGGGTGATGGTTCCTCTCTCTTTCCTCAGATCCTCAGTAGGACTCTCCACTGGCACAACTATAGAGAGATGAGTCCTTAGCCAGAGTTCCAAGCCAAGTCCTCCAACACTCTCTCTGTCCAACCAGTGTTTCATGTCCCTGCCCAAGCAGCTGACACACACACTCTTTGAGATTTGATTTGCACACGCAAACATACCTGGGAAAGGCTGGCATGAGTATACTAGCTACGGCCCCTTTTGCCTAGACTATAAAGTAGTTATCACTGCCACCAGGACCTCTTGCTAGCTAGTTTAAGGCCCTTAAGAAAGGGTGTCCAAGTTTACTGTGTAATATTAATATTAAAATTAATATTAATATTAATACAAATGGAAGTTTGGCCAAGAGCAAGGCTATTAGGAGTGGCCCACACAGTGTTACCAAATAAATATGCAAGTACTCTCAAAACTTAAAATATCTCTACAAAGATCAGCCACAATGAAAGGTTTAAATATATTCAATAATAAATAATAAAAAACAAGAAAATACTAAGTATATATTCACAGTGACATCAGAGTTCAAATAATACGAAATATTTAAAATAGAATTGGACAAGCTCAGACAAATAAAGAAAAACACTATCTAAACTAAGCATCACTATATTTCTAACTGAATCTAAGAGAATAGTAGTAACTTACTTAATAGAGCAAGACAGATTATGTGGAGAATGCTCTGTCTCACCAAGAGACTTCTCAAAATAATATTTAAAATATTATTGCTGGGATAGCTTGCAGAATGACATACTTTCTTGTCATCTGATTTCTAGTTCCCAGGCAAAACCCCCATTGCTGGAAGCTGGCAGGATGAAGCACCTACCTGTAAAAATGGGCAGGCAAGGGCGTTTGCTCAGATTTTTGGCAGGTGCTGGAAATCATAAAACAATTGCATACCTCCACACTTCCAGAGTAGTAACTAGTTCACCCCAAAGACAATGCAAAAAGCTTCCTAGTACAGACTTTGTGTCTCTGGCTGCATTGAAACCTCAGAGATAGCATCTTTAAAGCCTAGCCTATAAAGTGATTTAATTTCAGATATTTTTTAAAGTTTACTGGACTGAGGTTAATCTTCTACCTGCCAGTTTCCTCTGTACATATACATTTAAACAGTTGCAATAGTGCATGTAAATTTCTGTTCTCTCCAGTAGGGCACACCGTGGATACATTTCAAACACAAGCACTTTACAAATACCTTTTTGACATAAAAGTATGTACAAATCAGTTTGATATACAAATGACATACAGTTCTAATACATTTGTATCACCAGCATCTTGTATGACATACAGTTATAATACATCTGTAACGCATGCATCCTGTAAAAATCAGTTTGCTATTCAAAGATGACACATAATTATTTACAAAATTCCACCTAGCTGTGCTGGCAGTACCCCCTTTCATCACACCTGTAATTTGAAATGATCATGGTCATGATAATCATTATAATTACTATCAATCATTAGCCACCTAGTAGACTAAACCATAATCAACAATCTAGACATTCTATACTTTACCTGAAAAGTCATATTTTTCACCATATTATGACCATAATGAAATTAAATGCTTAGGTATTTGACTGACTTTTTTCCCTGCAAAGACTTGCCTGCAAGCTTTCAGAATTTTAAGTATGACTAGGTCCTAGGCTTTGCTGCCTACATATCAATATTTATATCTTTGAAATGGTTTGACATTTTCTTGTAAAATCTGTTGAGTTACATATTTGGATACGCACCTGCAAATTATCTTTTGAATGCAGTTTTAATTATGAAGGGAACGGACAGCTGTGCACTGTTTATGTGCCAGTTCCTGCTTCTCAGCAGTGTTTTCTTTTTTCAACCATTTGAACATTATATATGTTTGGAAAAATTAAATACTGTTTTTAAGACTGATGTTATGATTTCAAGTGTACGTTCCTTGTATTTCCTTTTAAAAAAGGAATATGTAAATGGCTGTTCTGAACAGAATCTGCAGCTCATCAGATATGAAAAAACCCATCAAGTATAACAGTAAGATAAAAAATATTAAACACAAAATGTGATTGTGGATTAATTTATCTTATAAAATACCACAAAATACTATTTTACCTTCTTTTGCATTTGTATACAATAAGCAGCCCTAAGACTGTATACTTCATTTGACTATGAACAATTCACAGAAAATGTGTACAGTTGAGAGGTACTATAATTATGTTTTTCTATGACGTCTGAGTTTCCACACAAAGACTGATTCACTGTTTCACACTACAATTGCATTCGGACTGAAGATACAAGTGAGTATTTGTCTGTTATCAATGAAGAATATGACTATGCAAAAGCCTCAGAGATATACATTAAAGGGAGGTGATGGGGTGAAAAACCTCAACATAAAGGATGCTGGGTGACTTGCCTCTAAGAAAGATATTAACACATTTGTCAGCTATTCCCTTTGTGAATCATTAGTTCATAACTGCATTCTCTAGAGTACCTGTGTTTCAGGTGTTAGTATACTTGAGCAGCCTAAAAGAAGTTGTATTATGAGCTTAGTAGTTTATAACCAATAAAAGCACATGCATGTGCAATCACACATACACACTTGCATGTACGCACATACACACACATACACACGCATGCATGCACACTATATACTACAAGACAAACAATTCATTGCTCTATACATCTCAAACTGTTTGACTGAATTTAGGTTATAAAAATGTGTGTAGATTATTTTTTAGTTTGCAGAGTTAATTTATTTTCACAAGTAAACTCACTTCCACACTCTTACCGACACTGAATTAATTCTACCATTTAGCTTGCTTGCTGATCATTATACTATAATTTAAAGAACATTATTTTTGCTCTTTTTACAAAGGGATTCCAAATCCCTCATGTATTTATGTACTGACAGGATAATTAGATTCTCGACAAGTCATATGTTATGAATATTTTTCAAAAGTCCATCAACTTTCATACAAAGACTATTCATATTCTACCTAGAATAAACCACTTTTAATAGAATACACATTTCCTCAGTTGTAGATAAACAATATGAGTTATTTACAAATAACAGTCATGAGTGGTCTTCCCTGGAATTATTTCAGCTTTCTGCAAAAAATGTACCCCACAACATGGCACTCAGAATATGGGTCTATATTAGAACATTGAATATTTAACAGTTTGAGTCACTAAAGGTCGATTTAGTGATCAAACTGTTAAAAAATTGAATGTTCAAAAAAAAATAAATAAAAACAACAACAAAAACTAAATGGCGTATGCAGGGGGGGCAAGCCCCTCCTGCACCCCCCACAGCCCCCGCTACTTAAATATACAAACTCCAAGACCACACTACATTGAAGTAAATGAAAATCTCCCCTTACGGAGATTTCCATTCACTTGTTTGATGTTCTGCAGTTTCACTATTCTCGTGTCCACAATGTCAGATTCGACATTGTCAGCTTTTGAGAATTTAATATAGACCCTTCTGGTGGAATTAATATTTATGTAAACACATCTCAGTATCTTTCCCACAGACAGTGCCCATCACATCACAGGTCTATGTCACATAGTCAAAGTTTTATAACTTCGAACACGGAATGTTCAAACCATTAACTTCGACTAGTGATAAAAATAAAAAGAAGTCAAAACAAAATAAATTGTTGTAAGCAGGGGGCATGCCCCCTGCACCCCCCATGTGAGATTTATAAATGTGTTAAATACCCCATAGTGCCAGACAACATTTCTGAAGTTTTTTTTTTGATATTGCTTTTAACAAATTCAAGCATTCACAAGTTAAATAACAACTTTCCTAACAAAATAATTGTAATATATGTAACAGATGCTCACTGTACTGCAACACTGCAAAACTCCTTACAGTTATTTGAACCTTTAACTCACCACCCACTGCCATAAAAACATCAGTCAAAACTCAACATCTGTTACATAATATTATGATGAAGTGTCTGACCAGAGCCACTAGTTAAGTGTTCTAAAAATCGATGTCAAGAAATTCACCTCAGCATTTGAGAGGTAAATTTCTTGAATCACTTTTGAGAATGCAGCTCAAAATATTTTTAACATACAGAGATGTAGCTCACCCACAATACTGCCAGGTAAAAAATATAGTAGTAAGGTCTCTAACACTTTTTAAAGCTGTTGGCTTACTAGCGCATTACTGCACTTCTCATAGCAATTTTTTTGTCAGCACGAGTTGTGTTATACCACTAAAACATAGCCCTTGATTTCAGAGTCAGCCCTATGGTGACTACTATCTATGTAGCAGTGAATCTAGTGATTCATTTTTTAGAGTATAATGTGAATTCTTAATGTATTTCAGAGTATTTAAATTGGTTTCCAGTCATATCCATGGTGCCTCAGCTGCCTCAGTTTACTGCTAATTACAGAAAAAAAAAGTTGGAGTGTGAATTGTTTTACAATTTTGAATGCTGTAAAACATTTGGTGTTGCCACACAAACTGAAGCCAGAGCTAAATATGTGTGTGTCTGTGTTGAATGAACAGCTTTAAGATATAGTGGATACTTCATTTGGATGCTTGTTTGTGTGCATGTTTGGGGTGGAGAAAGCAAAGTATAAACAGCTTTTAAAGGTATGAAGATCCTTTATACACTATTCTGTTGCTGTCATTTTTTATCATCTAGTGCAAGACTAGAGCTTAACATCACTAAAAAGTGCTTTAATTGCCTTCCTTACTTCAGAGATGTGCCTTGCAAGTATGCACCCCCCACCCATGTCTGGAACAAAATAGTGGCACACTATGTGCTACAACCTGTTTATGATCAGAGACCTAGACAGGAACATTTATAGCTTAAATATATATCCAGTCTTCATCTTTTATTGTGACAGACTCTCAGAAATATTGCAGTCTTAATCTTAACATTCTAAGTTTGGGAGTACAGCATACAGTGTTACTGTAGTGAGATGTAATTTACTCAGTCCTTTAGTCCTGGTGCTGAGTTGCTTCATTTATCTTGCTCACTTTCTGATTCTAAGAGCATCTTTTTTCAGAGCTGTTCCTCTTGGTGATTATCTAAATCAATTGCATTTAGTGGATGAGCACCATTGTAAATAAGCAATATTTATAGTAAAAAGACAAAAGCTAACATATTGAGTTTACGTTCTTGTTTACCGTTCATCTCTCCGGACTTTATGCTACTTTTGTATGACATATACCATATAATAGCTTATATTTTAGTTTTAAGACCTATAGGTCTCTACATTCACCAAGCATATACTCTTTTAAATAATATTTTGTGTATTCATTAAAGATCCTAGTTTTCAGCCTACAATCAACATGTCCTGTTTGATATCATTTCTCCATGAACTGGTAAGCAAAGTCTTCATTCTGCATTTCTCTCTCTGTTTCCCAGCCAAAGCAGTTTCCTAAAATTTTGATATGTTTCAGATTAATGCCTCTGTTTTACAATTTTTGCTTTACATTCCTCTTTCATTTATGGTACGGTTTCATGTTATTTGTCTAAAACAGCAAATGCCATCTAAAGTTGTTCATCTATAAAGTCAATCATATTTTAACAGTTCCCTTAGCAATACAAGTAGGAAAAGAGACTAGGAAGTTATCGAGGCGTACAGTAATTAAACTATTCATGGCTGCATGTAATTATATCATTATGTATATAGCCCTGTTTCCTTTATTTGGATCACTGGAGGGCAAAATGTCACTGTAGCTATATCGCTTTTTAATTCTGTTCTAAAATGTCCGGAAGGAATTGATTTAAGTCCTGGCAGTTAAGTTACACATAGGTTTTTAAACTTAGAAAGGAATTTTAAATAAGTGAATTAAATATGCCTACCTTGCAAAGTTAAAGCTATGCTGAATTTTACTTTATTTTAAATCCAAAGTAATGTTTATGTGACCAATAAAAAATGTTTACAATGTTTCATTTCATTTAGTTTTTGGGTGAAGGGGCATTTTCTGCCCATTAAAAATGTAAAGGCTTTAACAGGTTAAATTTATTTTTTTTAATAGAGCTCATTGAATGTGCCTGTCTTTTTAATGGTAGCTTGTTCTATTCATTCAGTACCTTGGCTTTTAAACCAATAACTCCTCCAGCTGCATCTCCTTCTGCCCTGCTGTGCCCTCATCAACGTTTATCAAATGCTACATACCGTAGCTGTACACTGCGGTATGCACTAAACTAGGGCACGGTCTACTGTCTATTCTTTTGCTTTTGTATATAAAATTTTTATTTCAAGAGTGTTTTTATACATTTATTTTGGACTTCTTACAATGAATATTTAAATATTTCACTGGAAACTAATTATCAGCATTTGTTTTCTTAAATTTACAGCCTAGAGACACCTCTAGGTAGTTCTGCACTTACATCCTACTGGCGTCTCTAGGTGTCAAATATTGCTTGCTCATATTTGTATTAGTAATTCCAAAACCACACTACATATAAAATATTATATTTCAACTTAAAGCTTATACACAGTCCTTCCATGTTGGCCTGTATCTAGTGACATAGGGTTTTATATTTAAGCTGGTGAGCTTATCTATAATGCCTCAATGGCCTTGGTGACTGTTCAAAGAAATCAACCAGGTTTAAGAGGCAGGATAGCAAATACAACTGTACTGATACTTGACATCTGTCTAGTGCAGCGAAAAAGATGTTGGATATCAGTTGTATACAATTTATTTGTATTGTAATAATTTTCCAGCCATCCCAACAATCAAGTGGCACATAAAGAACTACTTAGCATCCTATAAAAGTTCAGAGTTGTATGAAGAAAATATTGCTGGCCGTAAGTATGGTAGCTGAATAGTTACAGACATATCATAAGCTGTTTATACAACAATACAAAAGTTAATATTTTCTGAGTTTATTGTGATTTATAAAATCCACTTTAAAAACTAAAATTGAATGAATGCAACCACTGTATAGAATATGATGTGAGGAAAACTTTTTCACTTACAGTTTTCTAGTAACTATTATGGTTATAGAAACATGAACATTTGTTTGAACTATGAGATGATAACTTTATTTTTTAAGCATATGTTACAGCTATTGGAATTTAGAGCATAGGCTCAACAGAAATCCCATGTAGGGAATGATTTAATACATGTATTTAGTTTTTTTTCTCTAATACTGCATTATGAGTCCTGAAATGTGCATACTACTGCATAACAATCCAGAGACTTCAATATTAAAAGTGTCTCTGGAAATAAATCAACTATTCTGTATGATATTACTGGGAGAGGCAACTGAAATGGCAATGCACTAGGTGATCTAACAGCAATAAAGAAATACCACTGATATAACCAGTGTTAGAAACTTTTCAAAATATCACAAAGGTACATACTCATGCACACACACACACACACACACACACACACACACACACACACACACACACTGTACATTTGATATTAATAGGTGCACCAGGCTAATGACCACTTATCTGACTAAAAATCGATATCAATGCATCTGTTAGCATGATTATAGAGGGTCTCTCTGAATAGTTTTGCATAGGCCAAAGTAAAATTTTCCAGAAAGCCACTTATAAGTAGCTTAAGAACCCCACCTAGAGTTATTTCCAGAAATCAAACTAAACAAGTAATTACTGGTGTTTTTTATTCAAGAAAATAACCTGTTCACATGCAATGATTTCTTGATAAAACCATAGACATACCCCTGAGACATCGCAATTGCAATGTCCAAGTATAGAGGGGAAGACTACATATAAACAGATAATTGGTAATTAACAGAAACATTATTTTTTATCTGATTAACAGCTAGAGGCACAAATGATGATTGACTTGTACCCCAAAAGATTGATGCAGATGTATATATATTTATATTTTTTTAAAAAAAATGCGCACTTTGTGTCTATATATAGTGCAGGAATAAACTGCAGTCTGGTAGGTAGACAGTGTTCTAATTCAAAGATACTGTTAATAAAAGGAGTTCAGTGTTTTAAGATGGAGAGTGACATATAATGTTTTTCCCTTCTGTATAAAACAATTTAAAAACAGGGTAAATAACTTTGCTGCAGTTCTATAGGTCCTAATGAGTAATTTAATAACATAAGCAAATATTAAAAAGTTGGTCAATGACTACATTCATGCTGAAGATGCTTACTTAAGTATAAATAAAAAACAAAATAATGATTTATATTTTATTGTAGTATGACAGCATGCCGACTTGCAGTATAAAGTCTTGTTGCATGGTGGGATTTATTCTTGACTCTTGAATTTGAACATGTATATGCCTTGCAAAATGGAAGTATCAAAATTAACGAATTGCTCTCAGCCCCTCCACAATACCATAACTAACTGCATTGATAATTAAATCCCCATGCAACAAAAAAATAGTAGAACATTCTGCAATCTATCTACATGGTGGAGTTACAAACTCAACAGATTATTACACACACAAAAGACTATACAAAGCCTGCTAGCTTTAACCACCCTAAAACAAGGCTAAAGTCAACTCCATCCAAAAAGAACTCACAAAAACAATCAAAGTAAGTTATGCTTCATTACAGATAAAACAATCCACCAAGACAGATACAATACTAAGGCCTTCTAAAACTACAGCTGAAAAATCAAGAGTTGGTATGCCAGAGTAAAACATATCATTATAACAGAGCCAATAGATACAGGAATAAAAACAGAGTACAGACTTGGAGTAAATTTTAGGCTGCAAAGGGAAGCCATGCCATCTTCCTCCCTGTAACATGATCCCACTTAAACTACATGAAAAATGTTCTCCACCAGTTTCAGTTGTATAGAGCTAGCTGTGATAACAGTAAGACTAACTTCTGCATTCAGAAATAACACAGCATAACCCATTATTCAAATTTTAACCGAACATTCAAATACTGGTTATGTCTTTGATACCTGGAAGCAAGCTTAGTCCATTCTACAAGGGAGGCCCTTAGACAGACCACAAAAATTATGGCTCAAGACAGACCTCTATAATCGCAGACAAGTCAGCCTCATAAGCATACTGTGCAAGGTGATGGAAGGCAATGATGGAATTTATTCAGACAAGCAGGGGAAATCTTCTAAAACTGTTCTTGTAAACTCAACCTCATAAGGGTGGGAGCTTGGCATAATGGTTAAGATGTTTACTTTAGAGGCACAAGGTGCACGGTTTTATTCTCATATGGAGTCAAGCTTAAAATGCCCCAAAAGGACAGTTAGCCTAGTGCTAATCTATAACCCTATTTCCTTTTGAGTATGACCAATACTCATCATGATGGTTTAGCTACCCATGCAGCTTACCTTGATCTGAATATATTAATACTACAGCCCTTACAGAATTATACATGAATTCATGGACTGAAGGATAAACATAGTACAGTAACATGGATCACAACTGGCTACATCATTGCACACAGCAGATAAGGATAAGAATAACAGAACTTTTATTACTCTTATTATTACTATTATTACATTATTATTATTATTATTATTACTCTATTCTTGTGGAATCTCTCAAGCCTCCGTCCTGAGGCACCTTCTTCTTGGCAACATTTTCTCAGAAGTGAAAACTGACTATAATATATGTCTCATTAAATATGGAGATGACTGCAACCTTGGGAGTATTATCCATAATCCTGATAACACCAAATCCCACTCAGACGGCATTTATCATTACATAAGAACGGTGTAATATTAATCACATTGCTTTCATTGACAAAAAATGCAACATTATAGTATTTGTCAAAACCCCACCAACCTTTTACATTACTGATGGACAACAAATCAGCAGCAAAATAGTAAAAGATCTCGGAGTCCTTGTAGATGATAGCATTTCAGTCAATGCCCACATAACAGCTAATGTAGTAAAGCATAAGGAGCTAACCACCCGGTTTCTGTGCACTTATGAACTTAACCAGAGAACTGGCTACTCTCTTTATAAAGCTCTTGCCAAACCAGTTATAGAGTTATCAGCCCTGTTCTGTAACCCACTCATGCCATCTGGTGCAAATAGAGAATGATTAAAGATTCTTCGTGAAGGGAATTGAAGAACTTCAAGGTTTTCCCTGGAGACAAAGATTATAGCAACTCCTTCTCTCACTCTCTCTCTTTCTCTGTTCTCTGTCATATCACCATCTTAGAGGAGACTTGCAATGACATACAGATCATTACAGGACCATTTATTTTTAACCCCCCCCCCCCCGCAATAAGCCAAGCCCATGCAGATGGACAATACAGTTACAACTACTGAATCCTACACAATTGCACTTTATAAGCACTTACATGAGTGCATGGATTGTGCTATCCCAAACAGAACCAAGACGCTATTCTCCAAAAAAAGAAAGCCAATCTGGTGGTCACCTGCCATAAACAAACTGTACAACAGAAGGAAGAAACTCTTGCAAAAGAGAGTAAAATCCCACTAGTGGAGGAGCTCCCTGGTCAGCCTCAGTAAGAAGCTGCAATCCCTGATAGAATCCTCCAAAGCTAGTTAGGAAAACAAAATCACCACTGATTATAAAGACAACCACAAAGCATTCTATAGCTATGTCAAGAATCTCAATGGCAACACTCAGATCTGCTCTGAGTTACAGCACAATGGCACTAAATATACAGATCCAACTGATATTGCCAACATCCTGGCAGATAGGTTCAGTGTTAACTTTACCCCCCTCTCACCCCCTAAAGACCCCAACTCTATACCGGAAGAATGCAAAGTTCCTGTAATCATGGCTGCACAGGTAAAAAACACACTCTCCAAAGCCAAGAACACAGCATTCATGGGACTAGACAACATCCCAGGCTGCGTTCTACATGAACTACAGAACAAACTGGCACCCCACCTAAGTACCATGTTCAATCATAGCATCACCTCAGGCTTTGTGTATGCTGAATGGTGCACAGCAATGGTTTTCCCACTCCACAAGGGGGGAGCCACCATGGACCCAGGGAACTACTGCCCCATTAGCCTGACGAGCCTGGTCTGCAAGGCCATGGAAAGTATCATCATGGAACTTATAAACAAAGACATTGGTAATCTCCAAACTCTGGATCCCACCCAGTTCTGGTTTGTAAAAGGCAGATCATGTCTCCTAAACCTGACAGACTTCTTTGAAGCAGTCACCAAAGCCGTAGACAAGGGTAAGGTTATTCACACAGCCTATCTAGATCTTGCCAAGGCTTTCGATACCATCACCCACTCTGGAATTATAGATAAACTCACTAAACTAGGTATAAATCCCTATGTCACAAGATGGGTTGCCAACTGGCTCACTGACAGAACCCACACTGTGAAAGTAGCAGACTCCAAATCCGACTTCAGACCAGTGACAAGTGGAGTACCACAGGGTTCAATCCTGGGTCCTCTTCTGTTTGGTATCTACTTCTGTAAAGTACAGGCTAACACAGAAGGTCTTTGGCTAACGAAGTTCGGAGATGACTGCAAACTAGGAGACATAATCAAAACTCCTACCGATGTGGACATCCTACAAAAGGGCCTCACTGAGACAGATGCCTCGTGTCAAAGCCATGGCCTCAAGCTCAATGTCAAAAAGTGCATTGTCATCCCCTTTGCTAAAAACTCTGTACCCATGAACTACAACATAGGTGGTAGTATACTTAACACCGAAAGTGTGATAAGAGACCTTGGGACACAGGTGGACAATAGTCTCTCCTTTGATAATCACATCGCCACAGTAGTCAGGAAATCCTTCTACATGGCACACCTCATCACAAAAGGTTTCTCATCCAGAAAAAAAGAGGTCATTGTTCTACTCTACTCATCACTCATTAGACCCATTATAGAGTACAACGCCCCTTTTGGTATGTACCTCACAAGACAGCTACAAAAACTGGAAAGGCCACAGAAATACCTCACAAAGAGGATTACTGGCCTCAAACAGATGCCCTACACAAACCATCTCAAAAAACTCCAGCTTTACTCCGTCACATATTGCCTACTCAGAGGTGATCTCTGCCTAACATACAAAGCTATGTCAAACCCAGAGCTGTTGGACATGCTCCACTTAAAGAAATCCCAGTCCCTCCAAGCTACACGCTCTAGGGACCTAAATCTTGTCACCACAATAAACAGAATATGCCGGAGGGATAGATTCCTGTCCCAGAGACTTCCCATACTCTGGAATAAACTACCTATCTATATCAAACAAAGCTCCTCATTAGCACTCTTCAAGAAAAATCTTGATGATTGGATGGGAAATAGGAAATTCACCCCAGGGATCACCTCTGTGGCTCTGCTCAACAGTGGCACAAGAAAATAATTTTCTTGGGTGGCAAAAGCCAGCGTACCCTTTTGGCTGGGCTTGTATAAGCCCCAGGGCCGATAGCCTAGTACCTACCTATGAACCTAAGAGGCCTCTTAGCCTCAATAAACATTAATATCAACCAAACCATGTAATGTGAAATATTCACATCTGAGGTATTCCTACACCTATGGAGTACACATTCTGTATCAAATAAGCTCAGCCCATCAGTTCATATCTCCAGTAAGGATATGGATAAATCCTTTGGCAGCTGCAAGTTTCACCAATGGATCTGGGGCATTAAACACCTTGACGGACAGTATTTCTTGACCTTCTTCACCAAATCTATGTACCTATGTTCCTGTAGGACTCAGTGTTATGCTGTGCAAAGGTATGGGGGAGTTATTTTGTAGTATACTCTGCCATGAAATAAAGTTCAGTGGGGCAGACCTCACAACTCTTCCTGATTTTGGCACATAGTTTTGTTCTGTCCCTCATAAAATGTGTGTTTTTTCCTGACAAATTTGTAAGTAATTGCATCACTGTTTAATGACAGACATTTGAGTTTCAGACTTCACATCCTTCACAAACTGCATGCTAATGTAAAACCTGTCATTTGGGTAGCTTTCTAAGTTAGAAATCTATCTCTGATTTTGTGCCTTTGCGCAGATTATATTTTGGCTTTTTCCCTGATTCTTGAACTAAGAACTTGGGAGGGATGCAATGCTTCATGAATATGATATTAATATGTACCTGAGGTGGGACAGCTACAGATAAGGAGTATATTGTGCTTCTGATGAAATCATGAAGGCTGGAAATTAAATCATTACAAAAGAGAATCTATTTGTGTGAAAAAACATACAAGATCTGAACTTGCAGTACTTTCTAGTATGCCCCCTACCCCAAGGTATATGCATCATGGAGTTAGTGTATAAATGAAGTATGAATCTAGGGATACAGCCTTCCATGTCAGGAGTGTAGGGTGGTAAAACCCTTAGCAACAACTACTTTAACGCTAATAGAGAAAGTTATAATATTTGCTGATTTCTTTCTAATTATACACTATTTTTGAAATTTGCAGAACTTGCAGTTACAGATCTCACATTTCTAAAGGCAAGCTGAGTAGACGACAGATTCTACTATAATTTATTTACCTACATGGATGAAACTGCCATGAGTAGGCAGGATATCAAGATATACATGTCTGGTTGAGTCTACAGAAGGGAGGACTAATGTAAATAGTTGAAATGAAACACACACACACACACACACACACACACACACACACACACACACACACACACACACACACACACACACAGTATTTACCCTCACCAGTAACCCTTCAGATAATAAGATAACTCTGGGGTCAACATCATAGATAGGCACTGGACTTGTAGACACAAAGAGGAAGCATCAGTTCTGAGAACACCTTGCATGAAACACAACAGAAACCTTTTCTAGACATTTGTAAAAACAAAGCTTATCTAAAAAATGCAGTCTCGTTGTTGTATTGTATTGTCATAAAATGGTGTTATAAATCTCTGAAAGCAGCACCCAGGTCAACAATTCATGATATACTGCACTATTCATTCATAGATTTTTCACTGACTGCACACTTGGATATTCACATTCCCTTCTTATGCATCCATAGTTCATAAATATAACTCTTCATGATAGCACACAGTGCCCTTGTAAAATATTGACAAGGGATTTCCAAATTTGTTTTTTCTAAAATATTTAATTGAGGCACAATAAATGGAAAGTAGTTTATCTTAAATCATGAAATTATGTAATCTGGCAAAATTTGTTGATAACATGGAGTAGACAGTAAATAAATCATTTTTAAAGTCAGTTCTATAGAAGATGTAGCGATAAAGGTAATAATACAAGATGATATGTAAAGAATCCCAAAACATCCAGGCAATAGATCATCAAGCCATAACTGCCGTTACAGTGACATCAGTTCAGGAAGACAATAATGGTCTGATTAAATGACACTAAAACTATAATCTTCCAATGTATTTTTGAAGGCCCCACTAGAATGGGCACTTTTACTGATCTTTATTAGACTTTAGTCTAAGTGGAATAATCAGTTTTACTAATGCAGACCTCGCTTGGATAGAAAGATTTGAAAACATTTTAGTAAAAAAAAAAGTACATATAAAGATGTCTAGTTCTGCTAATAAACTAGAAGACTGATTTGTAATTATATCTAACAGGACACAGGTTGTTAAGTATAAACCACACTCACTCACGTGTATGGATTTTAGTGAACCTGTACTGTTTACCATAAATAGTTTACAAGCATAGAAAATCTACTTATATAATATAAAAATACCCACATATGGCACTGAGAAAATAGATAATATTATCATTCTAAACCTCTTATCAAAAACTTCTGGCATGTTAAGTGCCTCAATGTCATTGTGATGAAGGGAGATACTGCCAGCCCAGCTACTTGGAATTTTGTAAATAATTATATGTCATTGGTAAATATCAAAATGATGTATGTAAGATGCTTGTGTTACAAATGTATTATTAGAACTGTATGTTATGTATATATCAAACTGGTTTATACAGATGTGTGTTAAAAAGGCATTTTATAAAGTGCCTGTGCTTAAAATGCAACCACAGTGTGCCCTGCTGGAACAGAACTGACAAATACATGCACTATTCTAACTGTTTAAATGTATATATTTTAACAGTGGAAACTGGAGTACAGGAGGTAAACTTCAGAAAAGTAACTGAAATTAAATTACTTTATGGCTACACCATAAAAGATGGTGTCTTTCAGTTTCAATGCAACAGGGAGACACAATGCCTAAAATTAGGGAGATTTCTGTATTGTGTCTAGGATGAAATAATTTCTATTCTTAAAATGTGAAGGAAAGTAATTGTTTTATGACTTCCAGCATCTGCCAAAGATCTGAGATCTATGAATTTTCACAAGATAGATGCTAAATACTGTCGTCTTCCAGCAGTGTGGGTTTCTCCTGGGATAGAGTCAGATGACAAGAAATGATGTCATTCTGCAAGCTAGCCCAGCAGTAATATTTGAGATATTAATTTGAGAACTCTCTTAAAGAGAGAGTGCATTCTGTATTCTGTCTTAGACCTGACAAGAACCATTCACCACACAGCTGCCTTGCTCTGATGACGTAAGTTTCTAGGGAACAGTACACTTCTCTTGGATATAGTCAGGAATACAGCAGAGCTTAGTTTATATATTTTTCTTTGTTTATTTGAGACTCTACTGCAATGTTGTTTTAAATATTTCCTGTGGTTTTGAACTCTGATGTCACTGTGAATATATACTGAGTTTTGTCTTATTCTTTAATTATTTATTATTAAATATATTTAAACCTTTCGTTGTGGCTCATCTGTCTAGAGATATTTAAGTTTTGAGAGTACTTGCATATTTATTTGGTATCACTGTGTGAGCCACTCCTAATAGCCTTGCTCTTGGTCAAACTACCATTTGTATTAATATTAATATTACACAGTATGTTTGGACACCCTTTGTTTAGGGCCATAAAATAGCTGATAATGAGTTGGCTAGTGGCCATAATAACTACCTTATAGTCTGGGCAAAAGGAGGCATAGCTAGTAAGCTTGTTCCATCCTTTCTCTAGTGTGTGTGCGTGTGTGTGTGTGTGTGTGTGTGTGTGTGTGTGTGTGTGTGTGTGTGTGTGTGTGTGTATGTGTATAAATCAGACTTCAAGGATTGTATGTCTTGGCTACTTGGGCAGAGACACAAAGCACTGTTTGGACAGAGAGGGTGCTGGAGGTCTTGGCTTGGCCATTCAGCTGAGATCTCAAATCTATAGTTGTGCCAGTAGGGAGTCTTATTGGGGATCTGGAGAAAGAGGGAGAAACCAGACATGGCCTGACTGTGGTCTCAGTGTGCTCATAAGGACTTGATGCAGAGAGCTGCATTTGGAAATATTGTGTGCATACCTGTTATCCTCTCAGTGTACATCCTCCACTGGTTCCAGTGGTGAGGATTGAGGCTACATGATTACTGGTCCAGTGGTGGGTCATCACAATCATCTTATTGACTAGAGTTTTTTTTTTGTCCTGTTTGTTAAAAAGATTTGCACTCCAATGGATGGCTGCAAGTGGAGGTTATTTTCTCTTATCCCCAAAGAGTAGAGAAACAGTTAATTAACTTTACAGTTAAGAATACAGATGGCTAGGAAAGCCACCGTCAGTGAACACACAGACTCATCAGATATCTTTGTGAGTCGATATCGAACATAATGCCAACTGCAGCAACATGTACCTAGGTAACAAATCCATGGACAATTTGTCCATATTATAGATTTGTGTGAAATAGAAGATATCATATCCTTGCAAGATCATTTTCATGCTTTTCAGTCCATACAAAGAACATCAGCCTGTAAAATTTCATTTACATTCTGCAAGTGATAATTCACTGAGACATTATGAAATGCATATGATCTAACATATCTGGAACAATTACATTAACATTCAACAAATCTACACATGCATCGTAATGAAAACAATACTTTTGTTGGATTGAAGGAGCAGAGAGTGACATGGAACAGCCACTGAATGAAGCTATCCACATGTAAGGGAATAGTTCTCCATAAGAATACAGGTTTAGTGGAACTGCTGCAATAATATCTAAAACGCAGCCACAGTGGCTTTCCCAGCAGTATGTCCATCTTATGATAATGAACCAGGCAAAAGCACCAAGCCACTGCACATGAAGACATAGGTGCCTCATCACAGAACCATAACATTTTTGGAAAGTAGAGGGTGTGCAACATTACACTCTACCTCCAAAGCAGCTTAGCCATACCCTAACCATATTCCCTTTTGTGGACACTACCCCTGCTAATGACAGCCATAGCGTTCATTAGGGATTGGAATCAGAGACACCAACAGGACTGCTCTCTCCACAGGGATGGTATTGCCTATCTCTAACTGCTGTTCCATCAGTCACCCAAGCAGCTAATCATATCCTGGTTGGCTGAGTCACTCAGATCTTCATCCTTCTATGCCATCAGAGTGGCTACCAAACATGAATATTATTTATTAGTTACAATGCATGGGAGGTGAATGTAAAATATGTAGCTTATGCAAGACCAGTACAAATGTTTGGAGACACACACATGTAAATTAGATCATGATTACTCTTAATTACGAAGTCGCACACAGCAACAACAATGTACATGCATGACTTTCCTGACTTACAAGACATCAGTGAAGTACTATCAGTTCATTACGAAAGCATAAAGGAAATGTAGCAATTGATTGGAGGTACAATCAACATGCACATATTTTGCAAAATAATGACAGGAAGCAGACATGATCCACATGAAAAGGGTATGTGCAACTGTTTGCAAAAACATCCACACCAGCTTCTATGCCCATACATGAATGTCCATAGCACATTACGATGGCATTTCTAATTCAGAGACTTTATTTATTTTATTATATTATACTTGCTGACTTGAGTTGTTTATATGATAATACATAATATACTTTAACTATACATTGCACATTTTGTATTTAAACCACAAAAGATGACAATAAAGGTTGTTTTTATATTGTGTTCTAAATTTTAGTGTTACCAATTAGTAAAGTAGACATACAATTACTGAGCCTCACAGCTTGTAGTCATTGGGACAGGAGAAACTTATAATGTCAAAAATACCATGAACAAGTGGTTATGGTTCCCCCAAATGGGAACAGGGTTCAATCCTCACTTCTAATACAGTCTCTGTAAGAAAAATAAAGAGCACAGCGTTGCGAGTCCACAATCTTAGTTTAATATAAAAATAATAAAACAAACAGGTTAAGCGCTTTCATCAATAAGTATGACTTCTTCAGAACAAACTGCCATTGTGAATTTTACATTTAAAAACAAGTCGCTGGTCTGCCATTGGTTCTAAACCAACCAATTCCATTTATGGGAAGAGGACATACTGAAGTATATAAGCAAGAATTAATTTAAATACAATAAATAATTTCATCATAAATGACCATGCCCACATGACATAACCTTAAAATGGTACAAAATTAGTACAAAAATATTGCCACAATAACACTTAGTTGCAACAAACATTATAGACATAGCTAGATTTGATTTGCCTTCTCTTTGAGAATTGGCATTATAGTAATATGCTCATTGAGCCCAGGTGGATAATCAGCAGCTAGTCTTAACTGCCACAATAACTCTTTCTTGTATAATGCATTTTGCCAATCCCCACCCCTTGTTTCAACAGTTACAAATTCAAGTATGCCAAACTTGAAGCATATATAACCATCACATATAATGCTATGCTTATATAAAGCATTAGTATCTTTTTTATTTCTGATGTCATAGAGATACTCATATATTCTAGTTTTGAACATTCTCTCTGTTTTACCTACATAGAAGGAGGAACAGGTGCTGTAGATGGCTATATAAACTAGCTTATTGGAACAACAACTACCACTTTTTAAGAAAACATGACTTTTGTTTTTATTATCAAGGGAGATAGAAGAATCTTGCAATATATATGAACAATAGGAACACCTCCCACATGGTCTACAGTCTCTGTAAAGCTGGCAAGTTCAGCTCATGGCAGCATGGGTTTTTTCTGGGTACCCTAGGTTTAAGAGACATACTGCTTGACTGGCTATTCTAAAACTGTCAGTATGCATTGCATTTATCTGTGTTATCATACCTGGATCATTGCTACAAATGGTCTGAGAAAAAAAATAATTTATTCAATTAATAAATGAATGCACAAAAAGTCAGAAAAAATATGAGTCTATCAACACTATATTTATAAATGTTAATATATCAAGGTCAGGGTAATATAAGTATTTGATGCCACTGAAAAGTGCTAGAACACCCTGTAACTATTATCGGAATAGTCTACCTCATGGTCATTGATATAGATCTGGCAATTGTTTAATTCCCTAAGCAGCAAGAGTAATTCAGAATTACTTATGCACCATCACTCTAAGATAGTTAGTCTGATAGCATACAAAATTTAATGTATAGAAAACAGCCTAGAGCACAAAGATCTGAAAAATGGGGGAATACTTACAGCAATGTTGTATTAGACTCATAAAGGTGCAGAATAATGTCAGAATAATCTGTCTCATATGTCATGTCCTTTGTGACAACAAGTAATGCCAGATGACTCAGTTAATATACTGATCTGAATAGGAAACCTATTCTAGGATCCAGAGAAATAATGACCTAAAATTGTATCAGTTACTTTTTTTGTCTTGTAGACGTCCATCTTGGAGAATTTGATGAAAAGAGTTCCTTCAGAAGTAAGAGTAAACACTGCACTTTTATCAAATAATACATGATTTAAAGTAATTTGTTTGTGTTGCATTGAGCAATATCTAGCTGGAAGTTGACTGTTTTTTCAGTAGGTCTTATACAAGTGGTATTTTCAGTTATGGCTTGTTAAAAACCTGCATAGCCAGTGATAAGTGGGGTAGTTTACCTCATTGTTATTCGGTTTCTGTCTTATACAAGTGGTACAGTGAATTGTTTTCTGTTTAAACTGTGAGCTTTGGCCAACTGAGACCTACATGAGTGGAGTTAAGTAGATTTTTACCTGCACTTTTATCAAATAATACACAATTTAAAGTAATTTGTTTGTGTTGCATTGAGTAATATCTAGCTGGAAGTTGACTGTTTTTTCAGTAGGTCTTATACAAGTGGTATTTTCAGTTAAGGCTTGTTAAAAAACCTGCATAGCCAGTGATAAGTGAGGGTAGTTTACCTCATTGTTATTTGGTTTCTCTCTTATACAAGTGGTACAGTGAATTGTTTTCTGTTTAAACTGTGAGCTTTGGCCAACTGAGACCTACATGAGTGGAGTTAAGTAGATTTTTACCTGCACTTTTATCAAATAATACACAATTTAAAGTAATTTGTTTGTGTTGCATTGAGCAATTTCTAGCTGGAAGTTGTGACTGTTTTTTCAGTAGGTCTTATACAAGTGGTATTTTCAGTTAAGGCTTGTTAAAAAACCTGCATAGCCAGTGATAAATGGGGGTAGTTTACCTCATTGTTATTCGGTTTCTGTCTTATACAAGTGGTACAGTGAATTGTTTTCTGTTTAAACTGTGAGCTTTGGCCGACTGAGACCTAATGAGTGGAGTTAAGTAGATTTTTATCTGCACTTTTATCAAATAATACACAATTTAAAGTAATCTGTTTGTGTTGCATTGAGCAATATCTAGCTGGAAGTTGACTACCTGCATAGCCAGTGATAAGTGGGGGTAGTTTACCTCATTGTTATTCGGTTTCTGTCTTATACAAGTGGTACAGTGAATTGTTTTCTGTTTAAACTGTGAGCTTTGGCCAACTGAGACCTACATGAGTGGAGTTAAGTAGATTTTTACCTGCACTTTTATCAAATAATACACAATTTAAAGTAATTTGTTTGTGTTGCATTGAGCAATATCTAGCTGGAAGTTGACTGTTTTTTCAGTAGGTCCCCACCCACCCTCCCTGTTTTGTCTTGGTGTTAATCTTGGTGGATTTGAAACTTCCCGCCCCTCTTGTAAATTTGCACTTGGATACTCCTCCTGGGCCCATCTCATTTGCTCACTCAAAAAAAAAAAAAAAATTATCTGCTTTTACTGTATTTGTGTTTCTTCCTACTTTATTTTGCTTTTGCATCATATTAAAAGTACTCAGTTGTATTTATTACTGCTTGGTGTAACTCATTCTAAGCCTTTTAGTTTAAGCACTTGGGCTTCAGACCAGTTGTTTTACATTAAGAAGGTTTGTGGTCTGCACTGTAGTGGCAGGACAGGTAGCTTACATCCTTCTAAGTTGGGAAATGCTGATTGAGGGCTCAGTGTCTGTTATTCTAAAAGTGTATTAATTCTGGTTAAATCACTTGGGCTTCAGGCCAGTTATTTTACATTAAGAGGGTTCGTGGTCTGCACTCTTGTGGGAGGAGAGGCTGGACTCTGACCTTCTGAGCTGGGAATTTCTGGTTAAAGGCTTATAGTGCCTGCATATTTGAACTGCTTCTTACTGAAACTGGTACACCTTGTTTGTTGTAGCATAGACTAGATCCAGGCCTGCTGAATCTAGCTTTGTTTGTATAACTTGAGCACTAATCCAGGCATTCTTTAAAGTATTCAATTGTATTTATTACTGCTTGGTAGTAACTTGATTAAAGTGTAGCTATCATTCTAAGTCTTTTGGATTAAGCACTTGGGCTTCAGACCAGTTGTTTTACATTAGGAAGGTTTGTGGCCTGCACTGTGGTGGCAGGACAGGTAGCTTACATCCTTCTAAGTTGGGAACTGCTGATTGAGGGCTCAGTGTCTGTTATTCTAAAAGTGTATTAGTTCTGGTTTAAGCACTTGGGCTTCAGGCCAGTTATTTTACATTAAGAAGGTTCGTGGTCTGCACTCTTGTGGGAGGAGAGGCTGGACTCTGCCCTTCTGAGCTGGGAATTTCTGGTTAAAGGCTTATAGTGCCTGCATATTTAAACTGTTTCTTACTGAAATTGGTACACCTTGTTTGCTGTAGCATAGACTTGATCCAGGCCTGCTGAATCTAGCTTTGTTTGTATGCTTGTTGTTTGTTTGCTTGTTATTTCACTGAAATGCTAATTCCATCTAAAACACGGCTTTTCAGCGCTTCTGTGGATCCCTAGTGATATCTGCATTGCTTACTGTACTTATTTCCTTGTTTCACTTGAATGAAAGTTACTGTTTGTCATTTTTTCATTTAAGTTACCTGTAGCACATTGCATTTAAGTTACCTGGCACTTCCTCACTAAAGCAATTATATAGGTCAGCGCTAAAAAATTAAAAGCACTACACCCTCACAAACTCTCCTTGAGTACCTTGTTCCCCATTGGCCCTTTTTTTAAATTATAAAGGAATTCCCAATACTATTCTAGCATGTCCAAAGGTCAGTTGTCAATCTCCTCTCCGGTCCAGCTGGTGAATCTGGGAATCTTGAGGCAATGTTACAACTGCCTCATGTACACAAACAACCCTCTCCTCCTCCCAACAAATTCAAACACATGTGAGAGATGCAACCATATAGCCAAACTGGAGGCTAAGCTCTCTCAACTCAGTACTGGCGTAATCAGTCAGGAGGAAAAGGAAACCACACTCACTACAATTCCAGTCTCACATAGACCTACCACGACAGCAAACCAAACACATAAAAATGCAAAAACATACTCGGAGGCTCTAAATAAAAATCTGCCTAAGCAGCAGAGACCTCCAAAGCAGACACCCAAGCAACCGTTACCCCAAAACAAAACACATGCAACACATAACTCACAAAGCCAGTGTGCCGAACAGTCACAGCCCTTAAGGCTAGACAACACACCTGATACACTTGTAATAGGTGACTCTATCGTCAGGCACACTGACATTCCGCTCACCAGGCTGAACAAGGAGAAGGTCACGGTGAGCTGCCTGTCAGGCGCTAGGATCCGCCACATAGCACAAGCACTCAGGTCACTCCAAGGCAAGTACAAATATGACTCAGTCATTGTCCATGCTGGTGTGAATGACCTGAGACGTACCTCCCTGGACTACATGAAAAGAGACATAGAGGAGCTCTCTGAGCATGTAGCCCAGGCCGGTATGACCCTGACCTTGAGTAGCATCTTACCTTCACCAAGAATGATGCCACAATATGAAGACAAGATGATCAATTTCAACAATTGGCTTAAGTATTGGTGTCATTCAAAGGGGATCCAATGCCTGTCAGCCTGGGATGACATGCTCAACAAGCCACGATGCTTCACTAGGGACGGCTTGCACCTGTCACCCCTGGGCTTTCAGATATTGGCAAAGGCTCTTGCCAGTCCCATAGTGCCTTTTTTAGGCAAGGCTCAAAAGACAAACTCACCTCCATAGGTATCACAAGGGATAAGAAACTAAGAGTAATGCTACTCAATGCCAGACGTCTAAACCTCAAGATGCATGCACTCAAAACTCTCCTTAGCATGGAGAACATCGATATCTGTGCATTAACAGAAACCCCAGCACTACCAGGTTATACCTCTTACCATGCTTTTCGGCCCCAAAACTTGGGCCGAACCCTAAAAGGAGGGGGAGTATCAATATTCGTCAAAGATACCCGCACCTCCAGGTTGGTGGCACAGCACGAAGCATCAGAGACTATCCATGTGCAACTAACAGTGGGTAAAACTGCCTTCCAGTTTATAGCCTGCTACAGACCACCCTCCCAAACCCAGGAACTCCACTCGGCCTTCCTGAGAACACTGGAAAATATGAAGGTCTCTCCAAACACCATTATATTGGGCAACATCAACTAACCAAACATAGACTGGGAACATTACTCTAGCTCCAACACCCTAGCCCAAAGGTTCCTAGAATTTATAAACTCAAATGCTATGGAACAACTTGTTACCACTCCCACAAGAGGGGAAAACATACTGGACCTGATCATCACCAACATGGGGACTCTATGCTCCAGACCAGAAGTGTATCCCTCACTGGTAAGATCAGACCATAAACTAATCTCACTGGATATTCACATCCCGACCCCAACCCCTGCCCAGAAAACCACAGTGAAAAACTTCTCTAAAGCAAATTTCACACTCCTCAAAACCAAGGTGGAATCCTTCAAAGCCCAGGCCTGTGGAAAATACGGCCCAGATCGCAGAATCCTTTATAAACGCATTCTATGAACACCTTCAGGAATGCATGGATCATGCAATCCCAAATAAAACCAAGACCCAATCCTCCAAAGGCAGACATCCTGTCTGGTGGACCCCAGCCATAAACAAACTATACAATAGAAGGAGGAAGCTACTACATGATAGAGCAAAATCCCAAAAAGGGAAGGCATCTCTGATCAGTATTAGCAAAAAACTACGGGCACTCATAAAATCATCTAAGGCCAGCTTCGAGAGAACAATTGCACAGGACACTAAGGATAATCACAAGGCTTTCTTTAGTTATGTTAGGAACCTGGGTGGGAATTCCCAGATATGCTCAGAATTAGTCCAAAATGACAAAAAATACACCGAACCCACAGACATTGCCAACATCCTAGCTGACAGGTTCAGTGCAAACTCCCCCCCCCTCCCACCAATAGGGTAAATATCTATCCCAGCAGAGTGCTGCCCCCCTGACATCTCAGATGCTCACGTAAGATCCGCCCTCTCCAAAGCAAAAAGCACAGAATCAATGGGACCAGACGGTGTCCTGGGCTGCGTCCTACATGAACTCCAAGAAGAGCTAAACCCAAACATAAAACTACTGTTCAATCTCAGCCTTACTACAGGATATGTACCCAAAGAGTGGCGTACAGCAATGGTGGTCCCTCTCCACAAAGGTGGTGCCTCAACGGATCCTGGAAACTATTGCCCCATAAGCCTGACTAGCTTGGTCTGCAAAGCTATGGAAAGGATCATCATGGACCTTATAAATAAAGATATTGGGGACCTACAGACACTGGATCCTACCCAGTTTGGCTTTGTTAAGGGCAGATCCTGCCTCTTAAACCTGGTTGATATCTTTGAAACAGTCACCAAGGCCATTGACGAGGGGAAGGTGGCCCACAAAACCTACCTGGACCTCGCAAAAGCCTTCAATATAATACCCCACTTGGACATTATAGATAAGCTCACCAGCTTAAATATAAACCCCTATGTCACTAGATGGGTTGCAAACTGGCTCAAGGACAGAACCCACATGGTTAGAATTGCTGGAGCCATGTCAGACTCCAAACCAGTTACAAGTGGCATTCCACAAGGCTCAGTCCTGGGACCTCTCTTTTTCAGTATATATTTCTCAGAGGTACAGGCCAACACGGAAGGACTGTGGCTGACCAAGTTCGCAGATGACTGCAAACTGGGCACCATAATTGACTCTCCAGCTGACACAAGCATCCTCCAAAAGGGCCTCATAGAAACAGACAACTGGTGCCAGAGCCATGGCCACAAGCTAAATGCCAAAAAGTGTATAGTCATCCCCTTTGGCAAAAACAAAGTGCCCACAAATTACCACATAAGTGGTAATCCATTAAACTGGAAGAAGCAATTAGGGACCTGGGGACCCAAGTTGATAGCAATCTCTCATTTGACAACCACATGGCCAAAGTGGTTAGAAAAACATTTTATATAGCCCACCTAATCATGAAGGGATTCACATCTAGATCAGGGGAGGTCATCGTGCCTATTTACTCATCCCTCATCAGGCCCATAATTGAGTACAATGCCCCTTTTGGGATGTACCTTACCAGACACCTGCAGCAACTGGAAAGACCCCAAAAGTACCTCACCAAGAGGATCAAAGGGCTCAAACAGATGCCATATGCTGCCCTGTTAAAGAAACTCCAGCTCTACTCAGTGGCATACCACCTGCTCAGAGGCGAACTGTGCCTGACGTATAAAGCCATGTCCAACCCGGAATTAATGGACATGCTGCACCTCAGAAAATCCAAATCCCATCGAGCTACGCACTCGAGAGACTTGAACCTCAGCACTGAAATAAATAGGACATGCTGGAGGGACAGATTCATAACCCAGAGGCTCACTTCACTCTGGAATAAAATCCCAGTCCAGGTTAGGCAGAGTCCATCATTGACTCTCTTCAAGAGGAATCTTGATGGGTGGATGGGGGATTATAGGCTTACCCCGGGTATCACTTCTGTGTCACTGTTAGACAGAGGCACAGTATACTAACCTCAAAAAAGGGCATAGCAAAATTAATTTAAAATGGGTGGCGAAAGCCAAACACACTCTGGCTAGGCTTATAAATGCCCTAGGGCAGATAGCCTAGTATGAACCTATGAACCTATGAACAAGTGTATACTGCTTTTATGACATGCATTGTCAGGAAATATATATAGCCCATTTAACATGTAAGGCATTTCCTTCAGGTCAAAAGCAATTGTCTTTCCCCTGTACTCTGCCCTTATCATACCAACTATAGAGTACAATGCCACATTTATTGCATATCTATCCAGACACAGCATGTAGCAGTAAGCCCCAAGAGGTTCCTAATTATAAACATGACTGAACTAATGAACCTTAGCTACCAAAACTTGCTTGACACTTATCTTTGTCTCTGTGCTCCGTCTTTTGTAGAAACATATAATATGATTTAATGATTTATATCTAGCTTTTAGTGTTTTTAAGAGTCCATACTTACAACTCCCGAAAATAAGTGGTTCCACAAACACTCAGACTAAACACTTGAAGCATAAGGACCTGCAGAACAGAAAGAGAGAGCCATTACTGTGCCCTAGACAACCCTTGTTCAAGTAATGATACTGGAGCTGGAGGGACTGGATAAGGGGTGGGTAGGCATGGATGGCCTATGCCAGCGTACTCATCCTGGGAGTTATGCAGCTCAGGGTCAGTGTAATAGCATCATTAAAGCCCAGTAGAGTCCATCCTGCAAGAGGTATACCTCTGTGTTGGGAGGATGTGAAAGAATGTCTGTATACACGCATCTCCTGAAGGCAGCAGTTGCTCAAATTGTAAGGCTGCTGTGGGGTGTGAAGGAGGGTTAAGGCACACTACCCAACAGGAATGCTGCACTAACATCCTCAGTCTTCTTACTGTACTCAAACGTGGACGGCATAGAGCATAGAAGTGGTGACCCATGTAACAAGGACAGTAGCTGCCTGCATCTGATGTTTAGCTCTGAGGAGGAGGGAGTGAAAAAAAAAAAAAAAAAGCTGCAGAGACAGATTTATTGCTACATGTTTCCCTGATGTCTGTAATAATCTTACATTAAATATAGGGATACCCTTGTAAGGTTTAGATAAACTGTGGCAATTGGTTGGTTGCCTGTAAATTCCTGGGCCTAATTGTTTTGTCCTCTTAAAGGCAAGAAGTACTCCGTGAGTATTAATATCATGACGGTGATTATATTTCATGGATTGTATCTGTCTTATTAACTTTTTGAATGCATGAGTCTATGTAGTTGGTTATGTCTAAATGCAGTTGTATGAGAGCTTGAAACTGTTTATAGTTTGACCTCTACTAGCAAACAAATGAACCACAATGGTGATCCCTACATTGGCGATGACACCCAAATCTTACTAAATGATCATAAAAAATGATGCACTAGCTAATGTGATCTGTCCATTTACTCTGTCTCAAATGTGTTTTGATTCCTGTGTGGTATCTGATGATCGCAACAGACTGCTGATGGTGATGTATCCTCTACTGTGCCATGGGGTATGGATCATTAGTGGTGGTACCTTGACAGAACAACTGCCTCAGATTAAAAGGAAATACAGACAGTATGAGATGGTAAAGTCTGTTACTGATATTTTATGTAGTCCATCACAGAATCATCAAAGAAGAACATAACAGCATGTTGTCATGTTTTACTACCTTTGGCTATCTACCTGTATCAGTTTCTTGGTTCTTTATGTAAATAATAACGAAGACTATTATTGCTAGGGATGATGCTTCCACTGAGCATCTGTCTTCAGCACTTCTTATGGCAGGAAAGACATCTTGAGATTACATTAGGAGGCATATTTGATTCTGTTCAATTTCTCTCAACCTGCTCAATACCTTCATGTTGTTGCCATGAATGTACTTAATTTTCTGTAGAAATATCCATTCTTCTAATGTACAAAACCTGGTATATGCTATTATGGCAGCTGAAGCATCAGTACCCTTAATGCTATTTTTTTTAAACAGTAAATAATTCAGGAGCGTTTGTTAGCTATGTAATATGTAGACACAAGGAGAATGTTTAGGCGATAATCAATTGTTATTCTTAGTGAGGGAAAGCAGAAGCCTGCAGTACTCAGTTAAACAAATCTGTACAAAACTAATTTCTAAACTAAAAAAAGGCAGATTTCTTGCACACAGGATATGGATGTGATTTCATCTATATATACAATGATAAGATGAAGAGTTTCATATTTTTAAAATCATATAGTTGCAGTGCATCATTTCCATAAAACAGATAGAAATTCATTCCTTTTTAATACAGTTCTACTGCTCAGAAATCAAAATGTGGTTACTGTAGGGCAGAAGAATAATAGAAACTTTCGTTTGTTACAGACATCACTGAAATACTTTAAAGTAAATTAAAATGCAGAAGGATTGTGTTCTGTCACAGTTTTCCATTGTCTAAGATTAATCCTCAGGACAGCAGAATTTTCTTCATTCACAAGTTTCACTGTACAAGGAACATGTTGTTCCAGAAAATGTACTTCATGTTCAAGGCTTAAAATCTCCTACAGAGGTATTTAGCAAAGTATGACGTCTTCAGATAGGCAAATCTACTTTCTATCAAAGATTTTAAAGAAAACAAAATGCTACATATTACTACATTTAACAGTATTTCTAGCAGTCACTAATTTTCTTACAATAAACACAAAGCAGGCACTCCAATAGCATGAGATCCACTGGTCTTGTCCTAAGATGATATATATGAAAATATATTTATCCAGGCATTTGATAATCCTGCTCAAGCCGAACACTGGAAGGTTTTGTGGAAAATTAAAAAATAAGCATTCTCTTGAGGGAGGAGGAGTGTGCAATGGTATCTGTATCTAATTTTTTCATTAGTTAGGTAAAGACGCATGGTATAAGTTCCTATTTTCAGTAAGTACTTTGTGGTTAAGTGACTTGTTCAGAGCCACAGAGAAGGAGAACAAATACCGTGATTTATATTCAAGCTCCAGTATCACTTTATATCCAGAAGTAGAATTTGAGAAGTGATGAGTCACATATATTTATTAATATACTTGTTTATCTGGATAGTGCACAGGTCTCAATGGACCATTTACAGGCACAGTCTGGGTAAATAGGATCACATAAGAAACAAACAAAACTTGTTTACAGATACAAGGATATGCTAAAAAATAAATACATGTATATTTACAGTTGCAAGAATATCCTACGATATTTACTTCAAAGAGCAGTTTACAATGTCAAAGCATGGATGAAGGAATGGAATCATGCTAAGCAGAGTTTTCTGGGAAAGATTTAGCCATAATTAATGAGATGGCCTATGCAACAGATATAGCAGCATATTATTATACAAAGAGGTATGATGACTTTAGAAGATGTGAATATAAATAATTGCAAGAAAGGATACCATGGAGAGAAGATAGAGAAATTGTAAGAGCTGAATTTAGAAGGATGAGGAGCAGAAAGGAGAGGAAGTATGAGAGATGTGAAGAGAAGAAGGAGATATGATGAAGGAGAGACACTGCGTTAGGAGATGACAACATGAGGTAACAAAAAAACAAATAGGGGTAGAGGGGTATGAGAGAGCTACTATCATACCCTACAGCATTCTTTACAAAGCAGATGTTTCCAGCAGAATGTATTGTTCTAGGTCTCCTTCTATTGTTCCCTGTCTCCCTGTCAGCCTGCAAGATTAAATCCCCCGTTTTAACTGTCCTGATCTTGGCAGCAAAACAAAGGCTATACCTCTGTTATGTACTCACTGGATACCCTTTATTATGAAAGGCAAACCCACACAATGGAGGAAAGTCCAAAGTGTGTGTGATGTGGGGGTGTTCTAGGAGTAGGAAAAAGAATGGGGCACTCGTTCATGAAGACAAAAAAAAGATGCTTTAGGAACAAAAGTCATGAAAAGATTACTACAGAACACAGAAGTTATACAATGGGCAGGATAGTAGAAGAAGCAGAAATTATGTACTTTTTTTGTCAAAGTTAGTAATGTTTGCGGTGGACTAACTGGGCCATACGATTATAACATGGCAAGGTTTGATGCAATTGTCTATGAATTGTTAGATCACACTGCAGGCATAATGACAGAATAGCTACCTTCACATGCAGGCATCTGGAGTACAGTATCACCCAGGGCAGAAAGGAGGTTTAGAAATCATTCAATATGCTCACGTTTTCGGTTCAGCAAATTAAGCCAACTACGTTAAAGTCAACAAAATAAGGCTTCAAAATTACCCTGAATTTTTCTTTGGGGATGTCAACAACTTACAAGGTATGTCAAAAACAATTGTCTTTCATGAACTAGAAAACAACTGCCAAGACTTTTCAATATATGGTGACACAGCATTTTTTAACTTAGCAATACGAACTTTGTATCACTTTGCAACTTTTGAATTGTTCAAAACTTTTACTTTTCACTTCATAAAGCATCACATCAAATAAAATTAAATAAATTGTACTGTGACACACACAGACACACACACACACACACACACACACACACACACACACACACACACACACACACACACACACACACTCTGGTTAACATTGGTGGATGAGAGTCAGCTGACTGCAGCTATGTGTAAATGCAGGAAACTGCATGACCAGTTCAGCTCCATTTGAATCAATTAGTTGCGTATAGCTCAGTAAAGCAAAAACTGTGGTGGTGGTGGTGCTGCGGTAGCCTTGTCGCTTCACAGTAAGACGTTGTCCTGTTCGATTCTCAGCTAAAGCATCTTCTGTGTGGTGACAGGCATGAACGGGCATACCTTCTTTGAATGTTCTACATCAGAGCTGGCAACTCAGCATGTAAAAATCTACTGCCAATCATTAGCGGACCGGAGTTCCTCTGTGGCGACTCCTAACTGAGAAAAGCTGTAAGACACAACAACAACAAGTTCAGTAAAGCAAAAGCATTAAAAACAACCATCTCTAAAGTTTCATGGAGTGTAAAGTGTCTGATGCAGGCATACTCTTAATAGGTGAGCCTGTAAGCACATAGGATAGGATGTGGTGCTGTTCAAACCAGCAATGTCAACTGTGTCTTATGCCAGCATGTAGCTGTAGCCAGTATCCTTATAGTTATATATAGACTGTATACCAGCCTAGTGAATAACCGTTATCATTGCCTTGGTCCATAGTAATAACGTACAGAAAGCAACGGGATTCCCTGATACTTGTCAGCCTATAATGTGTGTATACAGATGCATGATTTGTAACTGTATTTATGTGTGTGTGTGTGTGTGTGTGTGTGTGTGTGTGTGTGTGTGTGTGACTTAAACATAAAGAAGAAATTATGAGATAAGCATGAAAAATATAAACTTCTTCTTCTTCTTCTTTCAGCTTTTCCTGGTTAGGGGTCGCCAGAGCGGATCAACTGTCCGCTCATGATTGGCAGTGGAGTTTTAAAATGTCGAGTTGCCAGCCCGGCATGAAAAATATAAAACTAATATCCTTTAATTATATGTTGGTCACAGCAGAAGAGCAGAATCTGATGCGGATCACGGCAGAAGTAGGGACAGACATGCAAGAACCAGAAGAAAAAGAACATATCATTAAAGAGATGAAACTGAAACCACAAATGATTCAGATAACCAGTGCTGGACTCCTGAGGGCCTGAGTGGGCTGCGCTGGTCAAAGGATGAGGGGGAAAAAATAAATTGGAGCAAGAGAAGATAATCTGACTTGAAGTAAAGCCCAGGAGGAAGGAGGACATCAAAAACTGAGCAGGCAGGTCACACAGAGAGAGATGAGCCAAAAAATGAGAGACAACAAGCAGATGTACTCAGTCAATTCTGTGCTATGTAGGCATTGGCTGCATGTCAAAAAAAAAAACAAATGAAAAATTAAAGGGTTGGGAGGGTGGCCTAATGGTTAAGGTGTTTGCCTTAGAAACACAAGGTGCAGACTTTGAGTCTCAAAAGGGATAATTGGCTAGGCTTACAATGGCTCACAAGAGCAGTTAGCCTAGTACTAACCTATGAACCTAAGTCATGGAATTGCAGGATGAAAGGTACTAAAATGATTAATGGGATCTATGAACATGGGGCACTATATAATGCTACCCTTATATAATGTAAGTTTATATATATATATATATATAGATGGATCTAGGACTATTGAACGTAATTTCAATAGTCCGAATCCACAATAACTGAACGCACTTTAACAAAAGCGCTTTTGTTAAAATGCGTTCAAAACAATAAATCTTCTTTTATGCAGATGGGCAAGCCCTCCTGCACACCCCCTCTACTTTTATATTCTCACTCCAAGGTCACACTACAGTGGGGAAAAGGGAATTCTCCCTTAACCGCACCATAGTGCGACTGGCACAACCAGCATACATAACCGAAAGTGCTGCTTCGGTGAACAGCACTTTCGGTTATGTATGTTCGGTGATTTCTGCTTTGGCAGAAACTGCCGTCGGGGATCTTTACAGATCCCATATAGCTATATATACAGTAAACTCTCTGTACCCTATACTATACCATACCATACGATAAACACTGTATTGATTTGATTTTAATATTGTAACATAGTAATTAAAAGTCTGGCTGGAATAATAATATTTTAAACACATATTTTTTCTAGAAAGTGTGCATTGCGGAATGGTTTTCACTGGCACTCTGAGTGGATTGGAATTGAATAAAGTAAATAGAGAGAGAGAGAGAGAATACGTGTATGAAAGCAGAAGCAACTGTGTGTGAGAGATCTGAGAGGTGTATGAAAGCTGAAGAATGTGTGTGTGAGAGATCTGAGAGAGAAAGAGTAAGTAAATGCATGTATGAAAGCAGAAGAGACTCTGTGTGTGTGAGAGATCTGAGAGAGAATGTACAATTTGATGCAAACTGCCTGCGTATGGAGCGATTGTTGACATTTTAGCAATTTGACTTGTTTGGTTTGACTTGTTCTCAGGCTGGGGAGAGAGGGAATTTATTTGTATCTTCCTTTTTAAAACTCTAAAAGTCGAAAAACATAGGATATTTTTCTGCAGGGGTAATACAGAAAGTGCAACATATGAAAAACTGAATTGCTCATACTGTACTTCATTCGATTTTTTTTTCTGGTTGCTTGAGAGTTCTGGTTGCTTGAATTCCAGTTAACTGAGAGTTTACGGTGTGTGTGTGTGTGTGTGTGTGTGTGTGTGTGTGTGTGTGTGTGTGTGTGTGTGTGTGTGTGCGCGCGTATCCTCTTCTAATATTCGAAAGGCCATATCATTGCATTTAATTTTTGCAAGATGAAAATTCTGAAAACAAAATACCTGAACAGTGAATTTTTCCAAGGGCAAGTAAACACTTGCCCAACATGCCCTTTACTGCAATGTAGTGTGATCCTGGAGTTGGTATATATAGTTGGGGGGGGGGGTACTTACTCCAGTGTGTGTTCTTTTCATGTTTGGGTAAGTGTTTACTTGCCCTGGGAAAAAATGCCATTCGGGTATTTCGATTTTGCGATTTTTGTCTCTTGAAAATGAAATTCTATGACATGGCCTTTTAAGTATTAGACGTAGAGCCATATATAGATGGGTATGCTTTTCTTTATTGAAATTTCCCAATCTTGAAAAAGAAAAGTAAATCCCCACCTCCGCGAAAGTACACTTTCGCGAAAGCCGATTCACCGAATCGGAAAAAAAAAAAAAAACTAATACAAACACTATTTTGCAGGGGGAAAGCCCCTCTGCACCACCCATATGGGGGGCTGTGCCTCCCCCACCCCTTACTTAAATAAGGATATATTTCCTTAAAACCACTGTAATGTGCTTTGGCGAATTAGCTTTAGCAAAAGTGCACTTCCGATGTAGTGCACTTTCTCTTAAGTGGGTTCAACCATATGTTTGTCGAAAAAGTGTGTTTTTGACAAATAGAAGGAGACCCATATATATATATATATATATATATATATATATATATATATATATATATATATATATATATATATATGGGATCAATACTGATCCACGATGGCATTTTCTGCCGAAGCAGATATCAACGAACATACATAACCGAAAGTGCTATTGACTGAAGCAGCACTTTCGGATATGTATGCTGGTTGTGCCGGTCACACTACAGTGTGGTTAAGGGAGAATTCCCTTTTCCCCACTGTAGTGCGACCTCGGAGTGAGAATATAAAAGTAGGGGGGGGGCATAGCCCCTCCACATGTGGGGTGCAGGGGGGCAATAAAAGAAAATTTATTGTTTTTTTTTTTTTAAAGGACTTTACCGAAAGCGCTTTTTTGGTGAAAGCACTTTTGTTAAAAAGCGTTCAGGTATTGTGGATTCTGACTATTGAACCTTCGTTCAATAGTCCTAGATCCATATATATATATATCTATATATATCTATATATATATATATATATATATATATATATATATATATATATATACATTTATAAATATATATATATATATATATATATATATATATATATATTTATATATATTTATATATATATATATATATATATATATACACATACTTACAGAGACACACACACACACACACACACACACACACACACACACATATATATATATATGTATATATGTATATATATGTATATATATTATATATATACATATATTATATATATATATATATATATATATATATATATATATAGATAGATATATATATTTATATATATATATATATATATATATATATATATATATATATATATATCATACTGCTCCAGGAGACTAAATATATACAGAGAGAGAGAAAGAGAGAGAGAGAGAGAGAGAGAGAGAGAGGCATACAAGTATAAGCAAACTGTTTTACAGGTTGCAACTTAACAGAAAGGTACTAGTTAAAGGAGCAGGGTTGCAGATAGGCAGATTGCTGTTTCATAGTCTTTTTTATAATACACCATATTTTATAATATGTATATAGTCACATAAAAGTATGTTTTCTCTTTGAAGCATCGGGCAAAGGTGTTGTCATGCCTGAATTAAAGTTGGGGAACAGAGAAAGAAATATTTATGGAAACACCAGTCTTAGGTTCAACATCAATGTATTTGAGCAGGGTGAAATAGAATGTATGAAACTGTCACAAAATTATCATCAAATGGTAGGAAACAAGTAGCAACTATGAGAAAGGGAGAGGTTAATCAGAACAACCAGGAAGCAATCAGGAAAAAGTGAGAGTAAGAAGTAGAAGGCCAGAACAGAATTGGGAAAAAAATAAATAGTCAATGGCCCAAGTCCAAAAGCATTCATATCATAGGCTGGATGTCAATATGGAGGTAGAGAAGGACTAGTGCTGGAGAAGGTCAATGGACCGAATGTTCATTTCAGCAAGAAAGCCTGTAGAGGACAGCAGCTCAGTAAGGAGTTGGGTATAAAATCCAGGGGAACAGAAGGAAATGAAAATGGACTGAAAGTGGTAACCAGGATCATACCTTCACAAATGATCAAAAGGAACAAAAAATGCACACCAGAACACATCGATTGCAGGGAGATGTGGTACTGCTATAGGAGACTAAATTAATGGTAAACAACAGGGCCAATATCGTGAGCTCAAAGTACCCCAATGATGAAACAGACTATAAAGTGGCAAGAGTTAAGTGATCACCTTTTTCAGAAAGGGATTACATGTGGTGATTGAAAGGATACATAAAAGTGAGTAGGGGAAATAGCTAATTTGTCATGGAAGAACAAATGGAAGGAGATAGTAATTGGGAACACATGTGCCTCAACTTGGGATAAAAAGGACTTTAATAGCAGGTCATTGAAGATTGGAATCAGATAAAAAGGGATAAAGGAGAATCTTTGGAAGGGAATTCAATACCACATTATATCCAAGAAAAACAAGCTCATTGGTAAAGGAGAGTACAGTTTAATGATCAAATATATATATATATATATATATATATATATATATATATATATATATATATATATATATGTGTATATATTGAAAGACAGACACCCTGAAAAGATTGAGTGAACATTCACCAACATAGGATCATACAATCACAGGAAGTTACTAGTCTAATAGCCCTAGAGCCCTTACAAGTCTAGCCAAGTTTTGCCCTTGTCTCAATGATAAGCACCTATTGAACATTTGTTAGGGGTGCTCTCCACTGCCTAGAACCATGTCTCCATAACTGTACACTTGTCAGCATTTTCCAAGTTGAGGACTGCTTCCAGTGAGTGCAGTTTCATTCTAAGACTCCTAGCATTTAGCAGCATAACCTTGAGGTTGTTTTTTGATGAAATGCTTACATTGAGAATTTTGTCCTTGTGATATTGCCTAAAAAGGCACTATTGATTGAACTCTTGATTCAGTCCAACAGACTGGACAGGATACTAAGAAAAGAGAAACTCTAAAAAATAGTGGAGGAGATAATGAATACAGAAGAGAGACATATTGCACCATGTAGTAATACCAATAGCAATAAGGAGAGGTAGGGAACAAGGGGAGGGGTTGGGATGACAACGGGTGATCTATAAGTGGAAAGATGAGGAAAGAAAGCAGCGATTAGCAAAAACTGATAGTGGAGACAGTGTAGAAGAGCACTATTGACAAGACAGAACTTGGGAAACACTGGTGGGATGGAATCAAAATAACAGGGTAAAGAGAGAGAGAGGATGGGTTAAAAAGGAGGCAATATGTATAAAGAACTGAGCAGAATTCAGAGGGAAATGTGAGAAAATAGTATAGACAGAGAAGCACTAAAGACACAGGAAGTAGTAATAAAAAGTAAACTAAAAGAAAAGTAACAACTGCAGTGGCTGTAAAACAATGGTACTGGAAGGATAACTGGGGAGGAAGAGAGGAAATGTCTTCAGAGACAGGATTACAAAGAGGTAAGACAGAAGTAGCAGCCATTAGTGAAAACAGGGAGAGGCCATAGCTGATGACAGCAGGATTAGAAAGTCTTTGTGAAATTTTACCACAAATATAACATGAACAGAAGGAAAAAAAGAAGTCCATCAGGAGTACCCCATTCCTGACTCAGGGAACAACTGCATTTTATAAAATTAGTATTGACTCATCTTTGAGGTTTGTCTAGTGTGCTGTTCTCAGTACAGACAAGGTACATCAGAATCACCTCATTCTGCAGTTTATATCGGATTACATGAATTGGTAGCATATTAAATTAGGCTTGAAATTTCATTTTTGATTAGCCATGCTGCTCCCACTACTATTGGAATTATATGGGATCTTTTCTTCAGATTACTCTTTTTTTGCATATCCTGGTTATTTTTGTTTCTTTCAATACTATGTCTGGTTTTCTTTTCTTCCTTTCTCTACTTTAACTACAAGTACTGGATAACCCCATGTGATCATTGCCTCTTCATTGTTGACACCTTGCCTGTCTTACAAATACATGCTAACTGTAGCTCTAACCCTGTCCATGCCTCTAACTGTAAATCTACACCTTACCTTAGAAAAAACCCTTCCCATAACACTCCAGACAATTTATGTCTAAAGTTAATGGTAGGGTCAATTAATAGTAACAGGAACATATTTGTTTTCCCTTTCCAGCCCTGTTTTATTTCAGTATTTTAGCTGTTTGGTAATCTGACTGTTCAATGTTCTGAGTAGAAACATATGTGGTTTGATCATTCAGTACTTTGTTCAGCTGGTAGAAATTTATATATGAATATATGCATAGTTTTAAAAATGCAATAAAAAATAAAAATTATACACACACACACACGCACACACACACACACACACACACACACACACACACACGTGTGTATGCTGTTATCGATATTGTAGGTACTATGTATATAAGGTAGCTTTATAGATTTTTTAAATTGTAAACCTTCTGGTATGAAGGTTGAAATAAATGGCAGGATAAAATCCACGTTATTTTTAGTAATGGCATTATGCTAAAGTTATAATGATGTATTATGATGATAATGCATCTCAAAATAAATGTGCTAGAGCTATTTTTGCTCTGCATGGATTGCTGAAGCTGCTTTAACATACAGGATTATTATTTTTTTAAACAATGTGCACAACTTACGTATAATTTTCTACATTCAAAATGTTTATTTGTAAACACTTATAAAATATAAATAATAAGGATTACATAAAAATAATGGTGATATAATTGATTATTGTAAGGTTTCTCCTCTGGTCATTGGTGAAAATGTCCAAATCCAATCTTGTACATTGATGGAAATTACCCCCAACCCCCAGACACACAAGGTAAATAGATCTTAACCACAACCATGCATTTTATACAAATGCTACTCCTTCTCCCAACCCAGATGTGTTAAACTAGTGACTAGTCATTTCCATTAATGCTGCATTAGTGATATGCAGCATAATTCCCTTTAAGAATAAAACTTCATCAGCACCCTGCAAGCCACCTATTTTGGAATACCCTGGTGAATTTCATCAGCTATGCTACCTTGGAATTGAATCTGCCTTTCTTCTTTGAAAATCCTTACTTGCAACTCTCTACTTTAGTGTTGAATTTACAGATCCATGTCATACAACACAGAAAGCCAATTTTATGAATATCAGCCTGTTTGCCTAAGTTATATCTCCTATTAGCATATTTAAACCACTCACTTTTGTTTACTCTCCAACTGAAGTCAGCAACTGTGCATAACACACAAATGCTTTTTTATATGTTACTTCACTGTAGCTGGTACAATAATGGAGCTTATAAATGATATTCTGTATAATAATGAGCTAAATAAGTTCAGGCGGAAATGGCTTAGAATGCAGACCTTTGAACCACTACATTATCTATCTATCTATCTATCTGCCTGTCTGTCTGTCTGTCTGTCTGTCTGTGTGTGTATAGTAGCCTGTGTAATATTTTATGAGAATATGTTAAGAATCTGGCCTTCTGGTTTCTTCTGAAATAATTGATTTGTGGTATCCTAACTTTTTTACTGAATTTTTAAAAGAAATTTAAGGAACTGCAGCAGAAGTATGTAGTCTTAGCATTTTGTTTTGCGAACTTAATATAACACTGCCTATAGTTTTGTGTAAATTTGCAATGTTAAAATGAACCTTTTGATGCATTATAAGTATCATTTAAAATAAAAAAAATGTACTTGATTCTTACAGCAGTGTCATGTCTTCACTACTGAATGTAAATCTTTGGTTGTAGTTATGCAAGGCACAAGATGGTGTCTTTAATTAAAAACATACCTCATTGGCGTATTGGATGGATGCAGGTTTGTGATAAATATTTCATTGCTTTGAAGCAAATCTGTTATTAATAATACACATGAAAGCTGCTACAAATACAGTTTTGACAGTTATTCAAATCACATTCTAAACTACATATGTCTTTACAAAAAGAGAAGAAAATGCATATGTGCTAAAAAAGTGAGAGCTATTCCCATGTATTGTCTTGCTACTGTGCTACATTAATCAGATATATTAATTATCATATTTCACAGATTGTGATATTTTTACTGTTGTTACTGATCATGGTAGTCTCTCAATTAACAGTAGTTGAAGATAATGTATTCCATTTATTAACTGATAGCAGATTATACCGAATTCATTGTTGTTCTTCAAATTGCCACTGCTGTGTGTTCATTTTTGTCTGCAAAGTAGTTTCTGAGACACAGTGTGACATTATACTTCTTTAAAAGCCTAATTGTGTTCATTCACAAATGAATGCATTCATACCATGTAGAAAAATGCACACATTCAAACACACACACACACACACACACACACACACACACACACACACACACACACACACACACACACACACACACACACACACACACATTGAAGTAAACCACACTTCTCAAATTCTTAATGTAAAAAATATGGACAAATCCAATATTAATGGAAGGAACAAAGCCAAAAAAATAGGGACAGATTTTAAATATTGCTCTTTTAAACTTAGAAAGCTGCTAGAATAACAGATTTTGGGTTGGCGTACTTTTTTCTGAAAGACATGAAGCCTGAAACTCAAAAGCCTGTCATTATTTAGTGACTTAAATTCTCATTGATTTACTAGAAAACCACAGATTAAATGAGGAATACACACACACACACACACACACACACACACACACACACACACACACACACACACACACACAAACACACATATGCAGCTCATATAATCACATGCACACAGAACTAAATCTTTCCCATTAGCTAGCTCTTACTGTAAGCCTAACCTGCAAACACTCACACATACTCCCTCCACTAACGTTGAGACTGCCACTATACAGGAATCTAAAAGCTTCAACTTTAATAACAGCTCTTCTGTTACTTGCATACAAACAGATCTCACACAGTCTATAAAATGTCAGTGTTCCAAGCATCAACAGTTCAAGTATTTGGCATTACAGTACTTCAATAAAATATGCACAGCAGATCAGCAAATTGACAAAACTGATGTTGACACATTGACTGGCAGACATATATATATATATATATATATATATATATATATATATATATATATATATATATATATGTGTGTGTGTGTGTGTGTGTATGCATATGTGTGTCCATACATGCTACATATACCATAAGTCTGAAGACCAACCTACTCAGTTTATGAAATAGTGGCTTCATTATGTTGAATGCTGAAAATGCCGAATTTCAGCAATGTTGAGTACAAGTAATACTGAATGTTGGAGGTATTAATAGCGCCCTCATTCTATAAGCAAATTTGTCTGTGACACTACTAATAGAAAAAAATCTGTTTGTAGATGAATACGGTCATCATACACCTGTTATTTGGGCTCAGTCAATGCAATGCTTCAGTCACAGAATGGAAGTGACTTATTGTCTGTGGAAGGTATTACCTGTAACTCGGAAGTGCTGTTACAAATTGATGCTAATGGACTGGCTGTTGCAGTTGTATTCTCATGTACCTATCTCTCAGTCTTACACATGCACACAAGTACACACACATACACACACACACACACACACACACACACACACACACACACACACACACACACACACACACACACACACACACACACACACACACACACACACACAGACACACAATGTTCCTTTTTTCCTTTAATTTAGTTTTTTTTTTTTTTTCATTTTATGCTCACTTTACAGCAAAAATCTATTTACCAAGCTTAAAATAAAATTGTGAATGTTTGCTTCATAACTGTTCAAGCTTAAAATTCTGCCTTGGAGAGGCAGATTGTTTTTCAGTGGGTATTACTTATATGTTAACACCTTCTTTATCCATTCAGGGATTAATGTACAGTTTGCCTATTCTCTTAAAGAGTTTAGAACCATTCTTCGGACATTAAATCACCCCCAAAAATCACACAGGCTGAAAATGTCAAAACCAATAGAACGCCAAAAAAATAAAATCTCTGTATTTCAACTAAAAGTTCATGCTTATTAACAGTGCCTTCTGAGATACCAAATGGTACTGATACTTGTCTATAAATGATTATTGTGCTCTGAGTATTATTTTGTTTGCAAGATCAAACAACTATAAACCACAATTTCATTGAACACTATTAATAAAGTTCTCCACTGCTGGATAATGAAAAAAAAGTTAGTCTGCAGACTCTGTGCTTCTAGCATTGTGTCCTTTAGCTTAACATTTTCATGAGCCCTTTATTCCAGCATATATACTGGCAAAACTGTTATCTACCTGGATTGCCATGCCATTGGAGAAGTCAACCCTGGCTGTGCTCCAACACACGTGTCCTAGCAGTCATTGGAACTATCAGTTTCCTCAGGCTAGCAGTGGTTAGTGAATACTTTACTGCTTAGCAGACAGCAAAACTTTCAAATCCCTTGGCATATGCACAGGGATCGGAACCTCTACAAACCTAGAGTTGTTCTGGAGCCAGTCAGAGTATCCAGGTACCCCTTATCCAATTTATGAGCAGTCAAAACTGTCCTTTACTTACTCCAGACAGGAAAACAATGCATCCTCACCCATCCTGGTAAGAATTTACTTTGTCAACTACCTATCACTCAATGTACCTAGCCATAATGTCCAGCTGTCTTGGCTGAAGTGCCATCCCCAGCTATTCCCTAGTGCTGGCAGTATCCCCAAAACATCATGGGTAAGAAGACTAATGTAATAAGAAAGACAAGGGGAAAAATATTACTGGTTGAAACATACAAGCAGACTTTATTAAAAATGTATAGTAGACCATGACAAGAGACATTTGCATACAGATTGCCAAAGTTTATACTGTACAACAGCATCACGTGCACTATGAAAAGGTTATTATCCATCATCTTCTGCAACTGTCCAAAATAGACATTAAAGAAAAGTATAAGGTAATAAATTATAGCTAATCAAGTAATTATATGTTTTAGGGGCTATAAACATAAATTATCAGAACTTGAATTCTCAATATTCTTGTAAAATCTGTGTTGTCTAAGAAATGATCCAAAAACAACACTTACTGTATAAATTAAGTTACTCAGTACTAAAATATCAGATTTACCAACCTTGTGGTTTGAACAGAGAAATCAACTAGCAATATTTTTATAGAAGCCTTTGCGTCTTTAATTATATTTATTTATTTATTTATGTATTTATTTATTGACATTTCTTAAACGGGTTAGTCCAGCTGAGCCAGGGGTCCATTTTCATATAGGTTATAGTAGGATAGCAGGATAATTATAAGTAATGTTAATTGCATATAATATACTGGGTATATAATCAGAAGTGAGTGACTTGCAAACTATTTTTCTTCATGGATGCAGGGCCTTTTATTAATTTTAAAATAAGAGCATTTTGAACAGACAAGAGTGTCTGGGAGTTAACACAAAGCTAACAGAATGGAGTATACCTTTGAGTTCTTTATGAGTTCCTTCCGATACGCAAAGGTTACAGGGTTTGAGTCATTCTATCTTCATTTGCCTGCTGTGTAATTCTAAGGAAGTCACTTAATCAGACAGTGCTTCAGGTCACCCCAGATAAGAGACAATTGTGCCCTGTTGACTTACCCAGTCAACATCTAGGCTAAAAAAAGTATTTTAAAATAAAATTGATCCCTTCATAAATCCCACAGTCTGACCTAGATTGTTGTTTATTTAGCTATATGAGCATTATCAAACAGTTCAATGTTTAAAATTTGCCATTAAAAAGTCAATGAGTGGCAAAACAAAGAGTGTCTCAAAAATAAAGTAACCAGCTGTAAAATCGTAGTAGTAACTTCTGCTTGGCAACATGCTTAATGCTTGCATTGCTTATTATTGCATGCATATACTTGTTGGATATATATGAATAAAGTTCTGAAATCTAATTTCAAGTAATTCAGCATTAGCATAAATAACATTTAAAACTGACCAAGTGAGAGTACTGGAGTTCTTTAAATGCATTGTACCTTTTTATTTGCTGTTTGTTGACAAGGCATACTGTTCTTCATTAGTGAGGAGATACAGTGTAGCATTATGTTTGCTTCTTAAAAAGTCTAGTTTTCTCCCACTGCTGCCATCTGCTGTTCAATATCAGTATGCATATTCTGCATTTTATCATCTTTCCATACTCAGCAAATCATTTTAAAAGACTCCAGTCAAGCAATTACTTAAACGAGACAGAATTAAAAAAAAAAAAAAAAAAAAAGATAGATAGATAGATAGATAGATAGATAGATAGATAGATAGATAGAAAGAGATATAGATATGGATATTTGCGTATTTTACTTGTATCTTTAGTTCTCTAAAGATGGCTTGGATTTAGATGATATTGCTTTTATAAGGTAGTCAAATAGGAAAATAAATATGCAAATGATTTTCATATTGAAGGATAACAGCATCAAAGTTACATGGACATAAATAAAAGCCAGAGAAAAAATGTTGTATAGTGCTGTCCAAGACACTGTTATGAGTTGTACAGAAACACGCAAATTGCATTTGTGATAGTACTTTACTTTTTGCAGAGATGAGACTTGATGAAGAGTGAGCCTAATATAAATAAATACAGGTGTAGCAAACAATTCTTCTTAGAATAAAACTGCAGCATATCATTTCACTGCCCCATAGTGACAAATAAGTGGCACTAAGGCATTAGCTTTAGCGCAGGGAGACAGCCTACATCTGTTTAATGGGTTGTCTAGGTAATGTAAGAGCTTAGAAGCAAGGGCACAAAATGTGATGTCCAGCAACCAGAAATGCTACTCTACCCTGCTATTGATAAGAGGATTGTTGCTGCAGTACACTGTTTATATTATACAAATGACAGAGCCATGAAAATTACACCGATATGTCTACTGTATAGTGTTCACATTGTATGTTGTCACCATACTATAAGAAAGTGGTTACAATTAGGAAGAGTAAATGGTGAGTGAATATGTTTTGCACTGTAAAAAAGCAAAAACACATGTGAAAGTTCTTCCTAATGAGTTTCTGCCTGCAGTCTTTTGAATGAGATTGCAGTACAGCAGGGTAATGGAATTTGCCCTTATCCCACAGTTGTGCCCCATGAAAAAACATAGAAAGCAATAATTATTCATTTTTTGAGCATTCACTCAAAACTGATTGTTGTTTATAGGTTCACTTATATGAATGTTCGCTGTGTGATGAGACACTCCAGATAGTAGGTCACAGAGTAAGCCTACAGCATCCATTGAGACAACTGAGACAGGAGTGCCTATTAAGGAGAGCTGGAGCATAGGTAGAGTTTTGTGGAAGGGTAATGCATCAATGTAATGTGACAAGAATTATTATAATTATAGCAGCAAAACAAATGGGAATGCACACAACAGTCCCTTTCGCAATGGCATGCAGCCCATTTCAACAAACACGGTCAGTAAAAACAGCAACAGCCAATGTGGAAAAATGCAGAGAAAGCAACACACGGACACTTTTATTTACTTGGAGAAAAACTTTGCAGGAAAAATATAACAGCAATGTTTTTCAACTATATGTCATTTGCCTTGCTTAAATCCAAACATAACATACATTAATTGCACTGGCCATGGTGAGCAATGGTGCAAGACAGTTAAAACCCTTAAAGTGACCATAGCAAAGATAGGGGATCTTATAGCCTGCAGTAGCTAGATACTGATGACAATAAAAAAGACTTAACTGTGCTGTTTCTAGTTCACTGATGTTATCCATACTGCCAGTGTGAAAGAGTAGTACCAAACAAATTACACACAGCAGTGAGGAACAAATGTGCTCCAAAACAAGCAAACAATAAATAAGGAAATACACCTGCTACAGGCTACTGCCTCCATTTTAATCCATTGAAACAAGCCATGCCTGTTTATACATCTCAGATGAAACAATGAAATAGAGTAATGAAAACAACACACATTCTACACAGTCTTCTTACATACTATGTGTAGTTCACCTACTGTGCTGGAAACTGATGGGTAAAGCATTTACAGTATATTATGCATAAATATCAATAATCAGCATTGCAGTATATAACATCATCACACACAACATATAATGAAACATGTGAAAAGCACAAAACTGTATCTATTTAAGCTAAAGGTCTCTACATATGTGCATATTTACATTTTAAGTATGTTAGATACAGTGCATAAAAAGCCACACAATACACATATTTATGCACGTACTAAACATGTGTAATCACTGTTTATCCAAGTGGAAACACGTGTGTGTGTGTGTGTGTGTGTGTGTGTGTGTGTGTGTGTGTGTGTGTGTATGTATGTGTGTGTGTGTTAAGGGAAAGAACTGCACTTGAGCCTTACCTCAGTAGTCACATACTTGTGAAACTGATGTAATGAGACTGAGTTTTTTACTAATCATTTGCGTGTCTCAACATTTATACATGGAACTCCATATACTTAGTACTTGCAGAAACAGTAATGTAATTTTGCTTATCTGATGAAGTCTCTTGCCTCTAGACAAATGTATTTTATGTTGTGTTTTATTTTTTGTAATATAGGTGTGATGTCCGGCTAATAACACTGTCAACAATTAAATGTGATATCCTCCACTTAAAACCCAAGTCAGTAATTAAGGAGCCTCAATCCTCACCACTGACTCCAGTGTAGGAGTGTCACAGAAATCATGAGAGCACAGAGCACACGAGAGTAATATTCCACAATTTTCCTTAAGTGCACAACAGGAACATGTTCTGTTTCCTGGGACTGGACTATATACCCCTGTCACCCTAAATGTATTCCCTTATGTACACTTCAGAGCAATATTTTCCAGTTTAAGAGCTCTGACTCACTCACACACAAAATAAATTTAAATCTCACACACTCAAACACTTATGGGAAGCCTGACACAGATTTCCAGCTGTGTCCCCTCCCCAATACAAATGGTAAATGCTACCACTATAGTCAAACAGGTCTACACTCCCTTCAAAAGGTGACTGATTATTACAAATTAAATATCAAAATAAATGATAACAATGACCAGAAACAGCCAAGCATTTGAGGTGACCCGGGGAGTATCAAACAGGTATAAGCACTCTTTAATCTCTTAAGAAAACATTGTCCAGCCACAATGTAAAGTAATGAAAAACATTTAATAAGTAAATAATTACAAGAATGTAAATCAATAATTTTCAATAAACACCAGAATTCAATCACCAGAAATATAAAATTAAACTGTAGGATAGAAGTCCATAATTTTAGAAAAATGCTATCTAAATAAATAAACTTTCCTAATCTAACTAGAGAATACTGTTCCTGATCTAATATGAAACATAACAGCAAGGCAAATGTAGGCTTAGTTTTTGGTCTGTCCTTTTTCTTGGGTATTCAGTATACAGCACTGTAACTGACTCTAACTCATAACTAACTGCTCAGCTTAACAGTCTCAACTGTCTTATTTTAAAAATAACAGTCAGCTGTTTGAAAACCTTTTTTCCTGTCAAACATCTGTTCAAGTAATCACACAGCAACCAGGAAAATTCTAATGACATCACCTACTGATCAGCTGATTCTCCACAGACAGTTTGTACTTTAGAATCTCCCTCACAAGTATGTGCAATAGAAATTATCAAAACACTGACAGATTCTTTAAACATTCTGTACAAACAGCGAAATACTCAACACTTTAAAAAAAACGTATTTACATTTTCATAATTAGACATGCTGGCATACAATACAAGTTAATCTGAGAATATGCACAAATTTCCTGCCAAACATGCTAACACAGATGACAGTGTTTTCATTTTCTTCACAATAGTCATGGAACAGGTTACAATTGTGACTGACTTTTATGCATTCTACATTTTTTTCTTGTAATGTAAGTTGATTTTTAAGGACTTATTTCATAGGCAATTATGAATCTGTCTTCACCAGTTTCCATATAAAACATATGGTGCATTATGGTTTTTAATGTGAAGCATACCTCCTGACATCTTTTGGATTACTGATTCATCCCTTGTTTTGTTAATGGCTACACACAATGGAAACTGTTGGGAGACTTTCAGACTCTGCTTTCCTTCCTGTTTTTTAAATCAAATGTCATACTGGATGAGTCTTCACTGTAGTGATCTTGTCCCATTGGTTGTTTTTCCCCCCACTCAGTGACTGGTTCCGAGTCAGCGTATCATCTCCCATTGCCCATTTTTGTAACTTTATTCCAATTTATTGGTCTGTTATCTCTCTATTTGTATCAAACCCCCTCCCCACTCCATAGGTTACTTTGTAAAACAGAAAATATAAATGCTGTGTTTTTATCAAAAAAGTTTATATATGAGAAAGTCTTTCAACACGGATGAAAGTGCTAGTGTTCTGGACTGAATAAAGGCAACCATCTTCTGATGCAGTCTCTGGCTCCTGCTTCTTAATTGCTTGATACCACCAATAAAAATCAATATTTGTTCTATCCTTTTCTTTATTTGAGAATTGGTTAAGCATGCTATTTTAATCATGATATAACAAGAGAAAGTTGTGATCATTAGCTCTTGATAATAAAGACATAAGTATAGGTATTGGTATAGGTGTTGCACTTTTTATGAGGAGACATGTTGAGAGGTAAGAAGAAAGGAATTAATGTTTGGGTTATTTGAGATGATAGAAGTGACACTGGATTTATTGCAGTGTTACCAGAGAAAAAGGTTTTATTTGACTTATATTCATGTCAGTTGAAGTCTATTTTGTTTGGTACTGCTTATACATTTCATATCCTGAATTTCCTTCCAGAACATTTTAGGAATTTATGGCATAGCTACTTCTCTTCTTTTATGGATTGAATACTTAGCTTATTTATTTAACATTTGTTTACTGGGAAAGTCTGACTTGGAATGAGTCAGTTTTCAGTGGATGCCTGGGGTGAAATGCTCTAGATGCATATCTTTGTAATATGGGTGGAAACTGGAGCACCCAGAGGAAACCCACAGAAATACAGGCAGACTGCACACAGAAGACATCCCAGCTGAGTATCGAATGAGAGAACCTCTTGTTTTGAAGCAACACCTCACACTGTTGCACCACTGCACCATCTATAATGCTAAATCTGTACAGCTGACTAACAGTTAAGCTTGATGGTCACTGTTTGAATTGGAAGTTTTACATTTTTCCTCATCTGTTCCTCTATACTTTTTGAGGACTATTACCTCTTTGTTAATACATGGTCAAGAGTTGATTTTTATTGTAATTGTAACTCTATGCTAACCCTTGACCATGGCTTATCTAGGCACATACTATTATTATTAATATTATTATTGTTATTATTATTATTATTATTATTATTATTATTATTATTATGTAGTAAGGATATCCAGAGCAGTGGCAGTAAGCTTGGCAGAGTGAAACTGATTTTATTGTTTCAAATTCAGAAAGTAACAGAGTTTAATTATTTCTGGGTAAAAAAAAAAGATCTGTGCATTTTGAAATAGAAGATTTATAGGGGTCTTTTTTGAGATTATGGTTTAAAAAGGAAAGTGGTCATTGATTGCATTTAATTAATAGGCAGGTGATACTGTTCATAAAATCTGGTAATGAGAAGCCAAGCATGAAATCTTTTTTTTTTTTTTTAATATGGATCTCTCTCTCTCTTACTAGCAAATATATGTGGGTAAGTATTTTTGATTATGTACTTCGGTTAGCCAAGGAAGTCTGTTTTGTGTCCAGTCATGATTTTGTTACTTTGGAAGTCTAAGAAAGGACACTATCCAAAATGGATTGGAAGAGCATGTGGTTTGATGGTGAAGATATAAACAATAGATAGCAATATGTTTTGCTTAATGTTTATTTTGATTTGCAGACAGCTAGGAGCATCTTTGATATTGGAGTTATTCTGAACTGTTACTCTAAATTTATAATTTTCTTTATTAGAGGGATTAACCTAAAATAATATTCTTGTGCTACACCTATTGTTGTCATTATTTTATTCCTCTTACACATAAATCTTTATAATTAACATTTGCAGCTATATCACCATCCTGTACAACAGATGATATTAATACTTTAACTTCATTAGGATGGTGTGTTAGTTATCCAAATTGAAACTGTTGTATTGTGACTACTAATCTCCATTCTGAAAACAGAATAACTTTAAAGAAACCATCTTAGGCCTTTGAATTATGGCTCTGTCTTCTTATTCCACACCAATGCAGATGCATACGTATTGGTGAAATACAATACAAATGCATGAATCACCACCAGCAATAAAGTTCAAGTAGAAATGTTCATAAATACTGGCTTTCTTCACTGATACTTATTTTATTTGTACTATATAATGCTTATGGCTCCTGCAAACTTTGTTAAACTAGGGAATAACCCTAGTGATAAAAATAATCCCACATTCAACTGGCTTTCTGAATTTTCATGTATTCAAAAGCCAGATGCACAGCCTCATAAATTAACCTTGTACCTGGTTAAAATAATTACTTTTATTTACCATGCTGCTGAAAACATAATCTCTATCTAAACTGATACATTTTATTTATAGCACAGATGATTCTCAGAATGGCTTCAATCAGGAATGACACAAGCTCTGTGTGTAATGGAAATCTGCTGTATCTATCATGAAAAGAAGCTCTGGTAACTCATGATTTCTGTGGACGTCTGAAAACACATTTCAGTTTTCTATTGCTTAGTAAGAGTGCAAGAGAGAGACTAGAAATGGATGGACTTCATTGAAAGGGCTCATTTAATTCCATTTTGAATTTATGTCTAATGCAATACTGATGGCCACAGTAGAGCCATTACTTTTAATTCCAAGAATGGATTATATTCATACTTAGGGTACATGTTGTCCTAAAACGTGTAATTCATCTTCCTTTTTTCCTTTACATAAGTAGTAGTACTCAACGTGGATGTGTAGGCTGAAGTAAGAACAGCTACTCTCAGTCAGAATGGAGCATTATCTTGTGTTTCTTGCATAAGTAAAATCATGTATGTACATAAGTAAAAACAAATAGGTGAAGTCTGAGTTGTTGTGAGAAAGATATCTACAATTGTATGCTTTACATTAGTTTTGCATATGGTTTGAAGAAGTACTGAAACATGTTTAGGATTTGCTGGGAGTGCACTGGAAAGAATAATGGGTTTAATTATATGATCACCATAGTTATTGCTGGGGAAAAAAGGTATTTAGGTAATAAGAATTTTAAATTTAAGGTAGTAATTTAGGATCATAATTTTCATTTAGGAAGTGGTATCAAGGACAGTTTTTGGACAGGTGACATTTTTAACCATAAAGATACCAGATGGGATGAGTGAGCAGGTGTTTACTTTTGCATATTTCTACTGAGTCTCATTGGCATTTAACTCAGCCTTGTTTGGTCTGCATGCATTTAGTATCTGTTTGGAAAGTCTGTTTGCACAAGTCTGCTATTATACCTGGTATATCTTAATGCACTACATGTGACCTTTTTGATATAAATGATACAGTTCTGCAGCTTGTTAATAAATCATAAACAGGGCTGTAAACATAGTGAAGCACTGATATCCATAGATGGCATGTCCCTTTTATGCACAGACAATAAAGCTGACTCCTGGTTGTAGAAATCTATTTCTTATGTGAGTGAAAGGGCAACTGCATTGGATGAAGTCCTTATCATTATTTTATGGAGAAACATGTTTACCATGTCTGATCAAAATTGTTTAAACATATGAGCATGAAAACTATTACGTTCAAGTAATTAAAAGATCAAAATACATGCATTCAAAGATTCAAAGAATAAAAAGTATTATGCAAAAAAAAAAAAAAAAACAGTAATAATGATAAAGGTAAGCATTTTTACAAAGAGAGGACCCACATACAGTTCCCATAATGAGGATGTATTCTTGCATCTCACCTAACTTATGTATTCTTACTCTAAGTTTGCTACAAATTGGAAAAAGAACAATATTTTTACAAAAATACAAATATCACTCTTTCTGTTAATGCCTCAATCTTTGAGTATAAATAACACAACAAATCCAAACCAAATGCATTGCATCAGGAGGATGAAAGTGACAAAATTAAGCAAAAATGTTTCAATAAAATATAGCATGCAAAATAAGATATTTAGCTAGTCAAGATAAACCAAGAAACAGTACAATGGATATCCTGAGCTAAAGTTTTGTTCCTATACACATGATTACAAATATGGTGGACTGAAGGCATAAGAGAGCATGCGGAAAGGTGCAGCCAATTTGTCAGATTGTGCAGATACATTACTGAAATTATATACATTTATTTGTTGAAAGGATCCGTGATCAAATTGCTTTTTCATAATCCTATATACATGAACAATTATTGTTTGTGGCACACATATGAAATCATGAAAAGTATATGAATTGCTGGAACATAGAAAGTTTGATAATCTTTTGTGATTTATTTATTAATTTTTTGTTCATAGGTTCATAGGTATTTTCTAGGCTATTGCTCTGTGACAATCTTTAGAACCATAGCACTGCATTCCCATGGTAATTATAAGACCTTGTATTTTGCAATATGAATCTCTAAAGATAGGCCACACAAGTATAGTTTTATTACTCACATATTTCTGCTATCCATGAGTGTCTTTGGACATAAACTAAGTGTGAATTTGCAGTTACGCAACCATTTCTCCGATTTACATTTGAATACAATAAGAGATGAATTCTGCCTTATGTGGAGGGCAAGCTGGATTCACAGAAGTTCTGTTCTCTGTGAATACACAGTAACTTCTTCTCTGGTCAAATCAAACCTGCATGTTCTGCTAGTCTTGCAAAGGAGACAGAGATCCACTGAGCAGGTGTTTCCTCTTAACAGCAGAATTCTGAATGTTTAATAGATTTAATAGAACGGGATCTGTTGAGGTGCTATACTTAAGGGAGGTTGCCTCACAGTAGCCTGCCTGATATCACAAAGAGAGATAAGGCTTTCAAATGGTCTTAATAGCTTTTATGTTTTAGAGACTTCTTTTTTTTTTTTTGAGAAAGCAGTGTGGTCATTCCAGTTATGATAAGTGTTGGACAGGTGAATACCTAATGAATGCTGAGCTGAGTACATAGGAAGAATTATGCCCCTTGATCTGGATGCCACACCCTTCAATATAACCAGGCAATGAAAAAAAGACCTACTTGCAGTGCTAAATAATTTCTGATCAGTGGACAGTTCATCGCCAACATAGATACCCAAATCTCTAACAAGGAGTTCCATTTCTAGGGCATGGGTTGTTCCAACATGGTAGTTACAAAGGGCGTCATATCTGTAAAAGAATAAGGTTATGCATTGCTTGGCATTTAGTTTCAGTCCACATTTCTGGCATCAGCCATTTGTTTGGGACAAGCGATTTTGTAGGATTATGGTGTCCTCTGGGGGATTTATGATGCCATCAAGTTTACAGTCATCTGCATTATCAGTCAGCCACAATTCTTTAATATTAGCTTTGACTTCAGAGATGTAAATGCCAAAAAGTAGCAGCACATGTATTAATACTTTGGGCATTTCACTAAAAGAAGTAGCACATGTACTGATCCTTTGGGCATTACACTAAAATAAGTAGCTTGTGTACTGATCCCTTGGGAATTCCACTAAAAGAAGTAGCATGTGTACTGATCCCTTGGGTATTCTACTAAAAGAAGTAGCATGTATAGTGATCCCTTGAGCATTCCACTATTGACAGGTCTTCGGATGGTGGTAGAGCCACTCAATACTACTTTCTATATTCTATTTGTGAGCCAGTTTTCTATTCAGTGAGTTACTTGGGAGTTTAGCTTGGAGAGGTTATATATGATATCTGAGTGTGAGATTATGCTGAACAGCTTAGCAAGATCCATACAGGCAGTGTACACTGATTTGCCCTTGTTCATTGCACTAGGCACTTTTTCAAAAAAGTCAGCCAGTTTAAGTAGCCAGGACCTGCCGTTGATGAATCCAAACTGGGTTGGTTTGAGAGTCAGTAGGTCACCTATTTACTTATCTTTAGTTCCATAATGATCCTTTCTGTAGCCTTGCAGATAAGGTTGGTCAGGCTTATAGCCAAGTAATTTCCTGTGGCACAAAGCCTGTTTTAAGGCTAATGTCAAAAATTCTGTACAAGGGCTCTGACCATTAATTCTCATAGATTCACAGGGTCATAGTAGATTACCACAATAATGGTGCAACGGTCCTTACAAGTCTAGCCATAGTTAACCCGAGTTTCAGAGTTTTCAATACTTAGGTGAATGAAGTTCACAGAGGTATGAGCTTATGGGCACTACCTCAGGAGTAAATTTGCAATTACCCATCTATTGTTTTAGGCTGCACTTGAAGAGGGTCAGGGAAGGACTTTGCTTAACACGAATAGGAAGCTTGTTCAGGGTAAAGGGTAATTTCTGAGAGATACGTCTATCTCTCCAGCATGATTTATTATGTCAGACAGTAGGTCCCTTGAACAAGAGACACTCACACAGCTTGATTTATGAATGGTCAACATTCCCATCAGGGACGGATCAGAGACTGCCCTGTAGGAAAGACACAAATTGCCCCTTAGTAGTCTGTAGGGCACAGAATACAGTGATAGGTCTTTCAAGTTTTCTGTGTAGGACTTATATTTTTTTTTATATCCTATATCTTCTTGGTGAGAAACTTCTGGAGTTGCTCCAGCTGTTGCAGATGTCTGGACAGGTAAGTGCAAAAGGGTGCATTGTACTCAGTTATTGGTCTGACGAGGGCAGAGTACAATGGAATTACAATGTCTGTATGTCATGCACTTATGAGTTGTGCCATATATTAGGACTTTATCACCACTGTGGACATATAGTGGTCAAGGTTCCGATAACTATTAACTTGAGTACCCAGACCACGTATCTCTGGGTCTACTCTTAGGGGGGTGCTGCCCATATTGGAATTAGCTGAGATATTTGCTTTCCCAAAGGGAATAATTATGTATTTTTGTATTTAGTTTCAATCCATGGCTCTGGCACTAATCATTTGTCTGCATGAATCATTTTCAGGCTAACCAGTACATATTTTGGCATGTTATCTGGCCCCATAAACATAGTGTTTTTGGCCTTAGATATTGCCTTGAGAATTTATTCTTTTTAGATTAGACGGGGGTGGGGGTAGATTTGGGCATTTGATCTGAGAATACTGAAGGGGATATGGTGTTGAAATTGGAGATTAATTTGTCATCCAATTGATAGGCAGTGTTCTCAGGGACTGCATATGCGGTCTCATTTACTATTAGCTCTGCACAGCGTTGGGCATTCTTTCTGAAATTTCTAACATAGTTAAAGAAGGCTTTATGTTTATCCTTCAACTGAGTGGCTATTTTTATCTCATATCTAGCTTCAGTGATTTGATGAGGATTTGGAATTCCTTGTATAGTGTAACAAGAGAAATGCTGGCATCCTGAGAGTTAGACTTAATTTTCTATTGACAATGATTTTTTTTTCTATTATAGAGCCTGTTTTTATTTGGGTTCCACCATGGGAGTTTAGTTTTGAATTTGGTGTTGTATTTTTTTCTGAGAGTGATAGATGAATCTGTGCAACTATTTACATGTGCATAGAACTTAGCATTAAAGGATTTCACAAAAGCAGTTAGATTACTGAGGGAGAATGGGTTTTTGAGTTTAGTCAGTTTTAGTAGATTAGCCTTTGTATAGTCTATGAATACTGAGGGACAGAATTCTTCTGGTTTCAGTCATGAGGTGAATGAGACTGGCTTCTGCTTTGATTTGACCAGGGAGGAAGTTACAGTATTGGTAAGGGCTACATCCATGATTTTATCTCCACTAGTTGGGGTGCAGACTAACTGTTACAGTGAGTTTTTATGTGGTCTAGAAATATCTGGGCATACATGTTTGATGTATTAATCTCCCAATTTACAGTGATATAGTTGATGTCTACTGGTACAATGGTGTTTAGCTTAATACATCGAGATTCCATACTGGTTTTGTAGGAGGAATGACCCATAGAGAATATAGAGGGGGTCCTGTGGTTAGCTATGATGTAATAAGAGATTTTGATTATGAGTTGGACATGGAGGAGTTCCAAGACATTATTTTGTCTGACAAGTCTGGAGGTGATATTTCTTTTAAGACTATAGAAACACTTCCTTCTTTAGTGCCTACTTCTAATGTGGTAGGCTTGTATGAGTGGCAGGCATTAAAGCACTCCACTGATTGACTGCTTTCACTGGTTTTGAAAAAGGTCTCACTGATGATGCATATATTAAATTTTTTTCAGGGTAAGTGGTTCTTGTAAAGTGTGGAATTTTCTGTTAAGGCTCTTGATACACTGAGCAGCAATAACTTAATTTTTATCTTATTTTGACTTCATTCCTGGTGATGGTAGAATACCATTCAAGGCTAGATTCATATCTGCCTCAGACACATATTCCGGGAGCTCCATCATATCTCTCTATACATAGTCCAGGGAAGTACATTTCAAGATATTTACACCCTCATTTACAATGACTCTGTCATAGTATTTGTTATACAGGACTTGAGTGCTTGTGTGATGGGGTGAATCCTGGCCTATGATAGGCATATAACCAAGGCCCAATCTTTGCATTGCTCAAGTGGCATAGAGGGATAAACCCTGACTGCAACCCAAGAGACCCAGGTTCAAATAGCAGCTTTGGTGACTGATGGAGTGGCAGGGGAAGGGAGAGCTGTGCCTATCCTGGGGAGGTGGTGCATGGGCGTCTTCCTATGATGATTCTTGCTGGAGGCCGCGGAAATCATTGAAGGGTTATATCGTCAGATGGGGGAAGGTGAGAATGGGTGAGTTGCTATGGAAGCAGGGCAAATCACCTGCACTACATGCTCACCTAGAGCATACCACATACCACACAGGAGAAGGAAAACAAGGGTAGTGCATTAAGTGGTACACCCCAGATGGATGTTAAGATATGCCGAGCACCTGGCAGCCTGAAGAACTGTGACCAGGCCCAGCAGAACATCAAATAAGTTTGGGGGGAGCCAAAGGAGTGAGTTGATAGACCTGGTGCACATAGGGGCATGGCAACTTGGCTGGCCAGAATGAAGATCAGGAGAAGAAAAAAAAGCTCTCTTTGCACAGCATAGTGAGTTTTACATTGGTATTTCTCACTATGGGGTCACTCATGGCAAGGATATTGGTATGTTTTATGGTTTGTTTTATAGGCTTTTGGACTGATTCAGTGTAACCTGTATATATATATATATATATATATATATATATATATATATATATATATATATATATATATATTTTATGTTGGGTTCTGCCTGTGATGTGTTTGTGAGGTTGCTGAAAGTACTAGTTCCTTAATTTATAATTTTTATAATTAGGATGTCTCTGTGGTTTAGGTATGTGACTTCTAAGAGCCTCAGCATATGTAGGACTATGCATTTGGTCCGAGATACCTTTAGTGTAGTAATATGCAGTGCTGACAGCCTTGCTATTTGTGGTGACTTCATGTGAGTGCTTGACCTCCAATGAAAATATATAACTACATCTCTCAGACACACTCTGGTAAATTGCTTATGCAGTAGGTGGGTATTGTTGAATATGAGACAGTGGCTGCATTTTCTCAGGATGCACATTTCATTCTGCCTGGCTATAGAGACAGTTGGGACATACACATCCATGGTTCCATTTGCAAGGTGCTGTGGGCTGTAGTGGGGGGTGTAGTGCCTAAGAGATTTGGAGTTGCTTCACTGGATATGCTCTCTGTCTAGTAACAACAATACAAGTCTACACAGAAGACTTAGACACTCCATGCAACTATTGACTATTAAATACACATATAATTTATGCAGTATGCTCTGTGGAGGAAGTTATGATTTTAAGTGCCTGCATTTATACAGTGCACAGTTAAACAGTTGATCAAGGAGCAAAATCTTGCAAGAACTGATGGAACAATTATCTTAACACCATGAGTTATTTTGCCACTGCCCATAGACAATAACTGGAACTGTAAAGGCAGCACAATAATTGTATCAAGTTTTTTTATTATGATTTCCTACTATATCCCTCTGGACAGGACCATAGTATATCCCTGTCAGTCCTGGGTTAGAATTATGTGGAGCAGATGGTGTACACATCTGATCAGGATATAGATGGGTCATGGGGACTCCTGATCCTTGTTGGATTAGGAAGAGTAGAAAGAGGTACACTGTAATGTGTTTATTCTATTTAGTATGGCTGGGATGATATGGCTGTAATGGCATGCAAGCTTTGGGATGTATGGTGAAAGGAAATGGAAGGGGATTTAGAAAATGCAAAGCCATTCCCTCTGAGGAAAGAAAGAGGCTGTGATTGCAGTCTGGGATCTGCTGGAATCTATGCAAAGCATAAAAAAGAATGCTAAGGATGCTGTTTCTGAGGATACTGTGTTAGAAGACAATGGCAATAAAACATTCAGAGTAAAAATAATTTTATTTGATTTCTGTGTTGTGTACATCATTTTGAGCTGTATCAGCTCAGACGCCTTTAGCTAGTAAGAAATGGCACATAAGTATGAGCTGCATCTTCATCTGTTATCCTCCATGGTAATCAATGTTTTCTAAGGCAAGAGCTGCAAGGGACACCATATACACAGAATAATATTTGTTTATTCCACTTCTTCATGCATTGTATATATTTCAGCATAATTAAATATGCTGAAGGCATGAAAACAATCTCCCACTCCAAACTAAATTTAGTGTGTGTGTGTGCGTGTGTGTGTGTGTGTGTGTGTGTGTGTGTGTGTGTGTGTGTGTGTGTGTGTGTGTGTGTTTACATGTCTGCGTGTCCGTGAAATGCATGGCTTCCATATTTTATTCTCTCCCAGATTCTTAACTTTTTCATGCAATCTCATTTATCACTATTACAGCAATTAGGGACTGAAACACAACGGGGTGCATGATGCACTTTGTAAAATGACAGATGGAGAAAAAAATATGAGACAGAATGCTTTAGGATGACTGCAGTCGGTTCCTATAGATTATTTTTTTTCTGCTTGCTTTGTTACTGTTTTTTCCCTAACTATTCATTAGTTAACCTCATACTATTTTAAAGGCACATGCATTTCTTTTCTTGATCATCCTGGTAGCACTGTTCTGAAAAAATAAATTTCTCCCCAACCATACATTATGTAGAAGGTGTCTTATGGTCTCTGGAATAATGCAAATGTATGAAATTTGTTATCACTTCATATTCTTACCTATATTAGGTAGCTACAGCTTTTGACAGAGGGATCTGTTATACTGACAAAGAGATAGGTTAAAGAAGAAAAACTTGATTAGCAATAGAAGCGGTGTCTTAGACAGTCTACCATCATGTTTCCATCTAAGAAGCATACTTCTAATCTTTATTCCATTTTCTAGTGTAATGTTTGAATACTCTATACTGAAAGATGATAATAACTCATTAAACAATGGAACAGATTGATTGTATCTTGTTTTAGATGATATCATGTTTTCATTTGTTTTTTTTACAAATTACTGTATCAGTTTTTTGCATAGGTACCCTTAAAACATGCCTGAAATAGAGTAACTTAGAAATGAATTTTAGACACGTAACACAAAAATGGATATAATTTTTCAGTACAGAAAAATACTATACTCTATCTATCTATCTATCTATCTATCTATCTATCTATCTATCTATCTATCTATCTATCCATCAGTTTTAATTTATTACCCAGGATAAGCTCAGGCCAACAAACAAAAGGAGTAAAAATTAACAAAACTAATAGATGGCATGCTAAAAACAACAACAAAAAAAATACTTGACATGTTTACACACTTTCTACCTAATTAAGTGTCTTGTATAACTATGAAAGTCGTATGTTATTGTTGCAGATGGTAAGACTTTATATTGTTAACATGTTATTAAATATCAGGGTGCAGTTTATGGAGGGTGACAATTAGTTATCTTACGAAGATAATGTTGAATAGAGTAGAGTGGAGGTGAATGGACAGGGAAAAGCAGGAGAGACAGAGAGAAAGATTGTGTATGCATAAGAATGTGATGTTGAGAAAGATAGAGATAGGCAAAAGAAGGCTGTACCAAGAATAATCCAGAATCCAGAATTAATGGACATGCTCCACCTCAGTAAATCTAAATCCCTTAGAGCCACAGGTTCGAGGGACTTGAACCTCAGCACAGAAATAAATAGAACTTGCTGGAGGTTGCAGGTTCATAACCCAGAGGCTCCCTTCACTCTGGAATAGAATTCCAGTTCATGTGAGGCAGAGCACCTCACTGAATCTCTTCAAGAAGAATCTCGATAGGTGGATGGGGGATCGTAGGTTTGTCCCAGGGATTACTCCCGTGTCACTATTAGACAGAGGCACAGTAAACTAAACCTTAAAAAGGGCACAGTATACTCAAATCAAGGGGTGGCGTAAGCCATACAGAATTGGGCTAGGCTTATAATTGCCCCAGGGCAGATAGCCTAGTATGAACCTATGAACCTATAAGAGAAAAGGAAGATGGCATAGTGGGAAGGGGTGTGGTAAGGGGATTTGGAGGACAAAGATGTGTACTTAAACATTGTTGAAACTTGTCCAGCTCATTAGTAATGCTGGTATTCATCATATTGATCACTGCTGCAGTAACCTTAGCTATATGAACAAGATTTTTCAAAGTATATAACAGCCGACCAGCATCCAAAGCTTCAGGGGATCTTCCATGCACCCAAACTGTCAGGCAGCTCAAGCTGAGCTTGCAACACCCCACCACTGGGCCACTAATCAAGCAGCCTCAGTCCTCACCACTGGCAACAGTGGGGGATGTACACTGAGAGGATGACAAGATAAAATAAATAATGGCCGCTTGCTGCAAAAATATTCCACGAAAACAGTTTAATGACTACGAAGTAAGCACTTTTGTCTTACTTCAATGAGTAAAACTTCTTCAGACAAAATAATCCAACAAACCAATGACTTAAATGCATAATTAGATCCAATCACATGATTAAATTAATTAAGAATTAAAAGGCAAGCACCAAGTAAATAACTTTCAGTTACAAATATTAAAATATAAGTCTCTAAAAAATACAAGTCTCTAAAAAATAGTTCACTAGGAAATGTTAGAGCAACCGCAGACAGGTTTAAAATATGTGCAAAACTATGTTGTACAAGAACATTTGTGACCATTCATCAAGACTAATAACCGTATAACTTCATTGGTGTTAAACAAAATAAATACACTGTAATAATAAGCAAAAAAAAAAAAAAAAAAAAATATATATATATATATATATATATATATATATATATATAATGACCAAAGAAGTTTAGAAGGAAAAAAGGGGCGTATACAAACATTCGTTGTTATTATGATGTTATTTATATAGGGTAAGACTGATTATCTCTGAAGGCTCTTCAACTTTAGTACACAGACTAATGAACTTCTGTCATTCAATCCTGGTGGGCTATAAGCGTTCAATTTTATTTGCCACAAAAATTCTCGGATTTCTAATATTAAACTGAAAGGTCCCCCTCTAGGATTATGGTCAATCTGGTCAATAATCTGAAAGCAAATGCTATGCTGTGGATGTTCCTGGACATGTTTTGCCAGAGCGTTCTCCACCTTGAGTTTCCTGATACTATATAAATGCTCATAGACTCTGTACTTGAATCTACGATCCATCTTACTAACGTAAAAACAAGGACAGGTCTACAAGTGGCTAAATAGACTACGCTCTTGGATAAACCAGTTAAACCTCTTGTTAATAAAATATTTCTACCTCTAATGCTAAACATTTTGCCAACTTCCCTATATTTGCAAAATGAACAACTCTCACATTTATACATGCCGGTGACTCTCGACAAAGTAGTCTTAACTCTCTCCAACAGGTTTTTCAGGTTAGGCCTATTCTGTATGTAATCCTAGGGCCTGGTTCGACAATTGGGGCCAGGTCAGTGTCTGACACTAGTAAATTCCAGTTTTTAAGAATAATCTGTCTTATAATAGGAGCGTCAAGGCTAAATTATGTAATAAAAGTAAATTTAAATAAATCCAATTTAGCTGAATGTAAATGTTCTACACTAGATACTACACTAGCTTTAAATGATTTAGTATTCCTATCCTTGTACAATTCATCATCCAAGTAAGCAATGCTCTCCACACCTATACCGTGAGTAAAGCTAAAAAATTGGGTGGATTCGTTCAAATAGGTCAGGAAATTCGGGATGTCATCAGCAAAACCCTCCCGAATCTTTTAAAGCCAAGATACACAGGAAATCAACTTGTTCCATCTCATTCCTTCACTTCACCAGTAGTCACCCTAACCAGCAGAAGAGATCTGTTGTGAAGGGACAACTGGTGAGAGTGGCCCGAATAGTGTCTGATGATAAGGAATTTAGGGTTGAAAGCCAGCCACTGTACAATATGTTTTTAAAATGTGGTTACCCCCACAACTACTGGAGGAATTACTGTTTGAAGTACAGAACAAACGATTTAATGGGGATTTTAATCCCAATTTAGCATATAGACCTCATTTGAATGTTTTACAGACATCTAGTGTAGAACATTTACATTCAGCTAAATTGGATTTATTTAAATTTACTTTTATTACACCATTTAACCTTGACACTCCTATTATAAGACAGATTATTCTTAAAAACTGGACTTTACTAGTGTCAGACACTGACCTGGCCCCAATTGTTGAACCAGGCCCTAGGATTACATACAGAAGAGGGCCTAACCTGAAAAACTTGTTGGAGAGCGTTAAGACTCCTTTGTCGAGAGTCACCGGCATGTATAAATGTGAGAGTTGTTCATATTGCAAATATATGGAAGTTGGCAAAACGTTTAGCATTAGAGGTAGAAAGCATTTTATTAACAAGATGTTTAACTGTTTATCCAAGAGCATAGTCTATTTAGCCACTTGTAGACCCTGTCCTTGATTTTAAGTTAGTAAGATGGATCATAGATTCAAGGACAGAGTCTATGAGCATTTATATAGTATCAGGAAACTCAAGGTGGAGAACGGTCTGGCAAAACATGTCCAGGGACATCCACAGCATAGCTTTTGCTTCTGGATTACTGACCAGACTGAACATAACCCTTATAGCCCACCAGGACTGAATGATATGAGTTCATTAGCCTGTGTACTAAAGTTGAGGAGCCTTCAGAGATAATCAGTCTTACCCCATATAAATAACATAATAACAGCGAATGTTTGTATACGCCCCCCTTTTTCTTTCTAAATGTTTTGGTCATTATATATATATATATATATATTTTTTTTTTTGCTTATTATTATAGTGGATTTATTTTGTTTAACACCAATGAATTTATACTGTTATTAGTCTTGATGAATGGTCACAAAGGTTCTTGTACAACATATTTTTGCACATATTTTAAACCTGTTTGTGGTTGCTGTAACATTTCCTAGTGAAATTTTTTTTTAGAGACTTGTATTTTTTAGAGACTTATATTTTAATATTTGTAACTGAATGTTATTTACTTGGTCCTTGCCTTTTAATTCTTAATTGATTTAATCATGTGACTGGATCTAATTATGCATTTAAGTAATTGGTTTGTTGGATTATTTTGTCTGAAGAAGTTTTACTCATTGAAGTAAGACAAAAGCACTTACTTTACTGTTCATAGTAATTAAACTGTTTTTGTGGAATATTTTTGCAGCAAGCAGCCATTATTTATTTTATTGAAGTGTTTTTAATTTTACTAGTTTGATTTTAGGATGACAAGGTACACACACAGTATTTTCTGATGCATATCTCTGCATCAAGTGCAATTTCCCTTAAGAGCACACAGAAACTACAGTTAGTCCGGGCTGGTTTCTCCCTCTTTCTCCATATCCCCAATAAGATTCCTCACTGGCACAGCTATAGAGTTGAGTGGCTAAGCCAAGACCTTCCTCCTAAATTCCAAAGACATGCAGTAGAGTGGATTGAACACTCTAAATTGGCCTTAGGTGAGAGTGTATGAGCGAGTGAGTGGTGCAAATGAACTTCTGTATCAGGGCTAGTCACCTGGCGGTGTAAACCATGGCTCAAGATGATTGTCACTGCAGAAGTGACACACTGACCCCATGTGCAAAATGGGAAAATGGGTTGAGGATGGATGGATGGGTAGTTTGACCAAGATCAAGGCTATTAGGAGTGGGCTACACAGTGTCACCAAATAAATATGCGTGAACTCTCAGAACTTAAATATCTCTACTCAGATCAGCCACAATGAAATGTTTAAATATATTTAATAATAAATAATAAAAGAACAAGACAATGTTGTTGTTGTTGTGTCTTTCGGCTTTTCCTAGTTAGGGGTCGCCACAGCGGAACTCCGGTTCATTAATGATTGGCAGTAGATTTTTACGTGCTGAGTTGTCGGCCCTGACGCACAACCGTCAATGAAGGTACGCACATTCATGCATGTCTCTACACAGAAAATGCTCTAGCTGAGAATTGAACAAGACAACGTCTTACTGTGAGGCAACAACGCTACCGCAGCACCACCACCGCAGTAATAAAAGAACAAGACAATACTAAATATATATTCACAGTGACATCAGAGTTCAGAACCACAGGAAATATTTAAACAACATTGCAAGACAGTCTCAAATAAATAAAGAAAAATATCTAAACTAAGCTTTGCTATATTCCTGACTGTATCTAAGAGAATTACTATAACTTAAAAACTTACTCACAGCAATGCAGATGTGTGTTGAATTGATCATCTAGTTGTTGGCAGGTCCAAGACAGAATACAGAATACTGTGTCTCTCACAGCGACTTCTTATTTAATATCTCAAATGTTACTGCTGGGATAGCTTACAGAATGACATCATTTTTTGTCATCTGATTTCTAGTCCCCAGGCCCAAAACAACCATTGATGGCAAATGGCAGCATTTAGCATCTACCTGTAAAAATACACAGGCAAGGGCTTTTCCTTAGATCTTTGGCAGATGCTGGTAGTCATAAAACAATAAAACACTTCCAAGACAATACAAAAAGTTCCCTAGTTTTAGACATTGTGTCTCCTTGCTGCATTGAAACTGAAAGATATCAACTTTTATTGCGTAGCCATAAAGTAATTTAATTTCAGCAATTTTTCTGAAGTTATGCTGGACTGAAGTTAACCTCCTGTGTTCCAGTTTTCAATGTTAAAATATATACATTTAAACAGTTACATTAGTGCATATACATTTCTGTTCTGTTCTAGTAGGGCATGCTTTGGTTACATTTTAAGCACAAGCACTTCATAAAATATCTTTTCAACACACGTCTGTACAAACCTAGTTTGATATATATATAACATACAGCAGTTCTAATACATTTCTAACACAATCATCTTATATGAATCATGTTGATATTCACAAATGACATATAATTATTTACAAAATTCCAGATAGCTGTGCTGGCAGTATCTCCTTTTGTGACAGACCTGACTAAAAGACAAGTCCTTTGGAGCATTATTGCCATAGAAGACTACGCTCCTCTGAGGCTTTTGAGTATTGACTGTTGGCTCATGCCTTCCTGTGATGGGCAGATATGTTCTCTTTGGGCAAAAAACTTCCATTTTCTTAATTTTGTTGATGCTTTATTAATTTCCTCTTCAGGAAAATTGTTTTAAATCTATGAGTGTTGTGTTTTAACATATGAAGACAAAAATCCACCGTCAGGAAAAACAGACTTTAATGCAGCAAAGCTTTTGGTTAAACAACCTTCCTCAGTGCTAAAGGTTCCAGTCTTCAGTGTACCAGCTAGTTTGTTTCAATGTTGTGTTTTAACAGACTGTAACCAGACTTATACTTTTAAACAAAGAGATTATTTCTTCTGTCCATTTCAACATGGTGTAAAGTAAATGATTTTTTTTATCGTGTGGAGAAATTGTTTATTTTACTCTTGTGTGAGCAGCATAGTCTTTTAAAGTGCTTTTTGCTGCATTTTTCTGTCAAAAAAGTAACTTTTAAGGACTGATAGTGTTTACTGGCAATTTCTGCTCATCTTCCCCAGGAAAGAGGCACCAGTCTTGGCTTGATCATGTAACAGACTACTGGTCCCATGGTCAGGCATCTTCCAATCACAAAAAATAAATAAATAAATAAAGCAAATAGCCTTTGTTACCACAGCAGGCTAGCAATTTGTCTGAGCTGCAGGTGGATGACTCTGCTGTTGTCATTTATTGTTCCTTAGGCCACTCATTTTTCCCCAGATCTCTCTGGTGTAGCACCTATAGCAACTATAGACCAAGAGTTAAGTATGTTTTCTGTGGCTGTTGGGGTCCTCTCAGTGGGCAAGAGGAGTCAGTGGGAGGGCCAGTCCTGGGAGTGGGAACAGGGAAAGTTTTCCGGTTGTGTCAGAATGTTGTACCCTTCCCTAGGGAAGCTGCTGCTGCTGCCATTAGTAACATGATTAATCTAATTTTTCCTGTCAAAAAGAAACAGAAAAACAGGTATACATCTACTTTTTAATTTTCTTTGCATAGGAGTAGTTTACTGGGTTTGTTGTAGGGTTTAATTCAGACCATTGATCCTTTTCGTAAAGTAGTTTCTGGTACAAGAATGAGAGATATATGGGACAAAAAAGTGTATACTTTTGCAACTTTGATTTTCAGAATTTTGAATTGTCAGGCTCATACATTAAAGTTTATTCTGAAAAACTGTGGAAAGTATGAGGAATGTTTTATCTGCAGTTTCTTCTTGTGAGGAAAAATCTGCATTAAATAACTTATTTTTTTCTTCTGCACAGGTCCCTCCCCATTGTTTACGGAGTATATGTATGACTCTGTTAATATTTTTTTCCAGGACTGTGGCCATTGGTACTGTTTTGAGGAGGTTTGCATGGCTGCATTCTCAGAATCTCACAGACGATGTTATTAAAATAAGATTTTTAATTCTCCTTTGGATAGAGATTGAGTGTGTGGCTTCTCTGTTGCAGAGGTGATCAAAAAGTGTGACAAAAAGCCAAGCTGATCCAGGGAATCTCTAACATTTTGCAGCCTTATTTTTCCAAATTTTCCAAGGGATTTTCTATCTCCTCATCCAATTTTGGCAAAAATGTATACACTGTCTCGACAAATTGCAGGTTAATGGGCAGTCTGTGAAGAAATGGCAAAGGGTTCCTAAAAGAAATCTTGGATCTCCCAAAACCATGGAGAATCCAAAAAGTCTGAATGACTATTCAAGAGTCCTAGTGAGCATCTCTCCCCAGGCCCCTTTTTTCTTCCAGAAAGTCTGAATCTCCATTTTTCACTTTGGTAACAGATTATTTCTGACAAATGTGTTCTGAAAATCATTCATCAAAGTTACAATTGCAGTGGGAGAAAATCCCTCCCTTGCAGGAGTCATTCTTCATTCTCTAGATAAGACATTTTTGTTTCCATTGGTTCTTCATCACAAGGAATGGTAGAACCAATTCCTTAATTCCTCCTTTCCAGGTGGGGAAGTGTTTTTAATCAAGGGTGTTCCTTGTGACAAAGAAAGAAAATGTTTAGAGACCAGTCCTGGATCTTTCTTTCCTAAATCTGTCTGTAATAATCCCTAACTTCAAAATAATATCACTTCCCAACCTTCTACCTCTTATTCTTCTTTCAAGTTTCCTGGCAATGCTAGACTTAAGAGAAGCTTATCACATCCCTGATCATCCAGACTTCAGACATTTCTTAAGGTTTTTTGTGTCTGAATAACCTTAGCAGTTATCTACTTTACCCTTTGGACTAGCCACTACACCAAAAATGTTCACAAAGTGTCTAGCTCCAGTTATAGCTCACTGTAGGCTACAGGGTATCCACATTTTAACATACTTATATTCCTTGCTTATGTTTGCAGATGTGAGAGATCTCTTATACAAGCTAGGATTCCAACAGAACATTCACAAGTCTTTCTTTACTTCTTCACACAGGACTGTGTTCATGGGATGCCAGCTAGAAACTCAGTTCAAATAGATTTTTTTTTCTGCAGTTAAAATAGATCTTTATCTAAATCTATTTCTAAGGCTTTCCACTCAGACTTTGGTCAATGCAGTGGAATACCAGGGAATTTTGGGTATCATGGCATCTGTGATTCACACAATACCCCTGTCAAGATTTTGCATGAGACAGGTACAGTGGCATCTGAAATTTCTTTGGTCCCAGCATCAACACAGCAACAACACCCTTTATCTTTTCAAATCCCAGTGCTGGAAATTATCATAAGATAGATCTTTTGGTGGAGATAGCAAATACCATTAAGTCCATGTGTCCCTTTCTCCCTCCCTGCTCCAAACCAGTCAGTCAGCACTATTGCTCTGGACTTTGGTTGGAGAACAGCTTGAGAAGGAATAAAAGTGCAGGTGGGGTGTGGAACTCCAAGGAAAGATGCAAGCAGATAAATATCAAGGAGATATTTCCTTGATCAAGGTGCTCAACCATCTTTGGTTCCCAGGACATCTTCAAGTTGTTACAGCCAATACCAAGGGCATGTGGTACATCAACAAGCAAGGGGGTAGCAGTACATACTCCCTTTGGAGACTAACCATGCTAGCTTGGGATATAGCTTCACAGCACAGTCTCACTCTACAGACAGCCTACACTCTCTCAGAGGAAAACTGTGTGGCAGACAAACTTCACAGTACCACGGCCAACCCTCATGAATGGAAACTAGACTGGGGGTCTTTCAATATTTGATCAATCCATGGGTTGTTCTTCAAGTAAACCTCTATGCCTCCTCTCTGAGTAATCAACTAGCAAGATTCTTTTCCAGGATTCCATGCAAGAAGGCCCGTAAAACAAATGCCATTTTCCCCTTGAACAGGAATGTTCCTGTATACTTTTCCACCCTTTCCAGTAACATCCAAGGTACTTTTGAAGATTCAGAAGGAATCTCTCAAGATCATTGTGGCGACTGCTTTTTGGCCCAGGCAACTATGGTTTTCCCTTCTTTTGGAAATGGCCAGAGGTAATTACTCTAAGCTTCTTCACAGAATGGATCTACTTTCACAAGAGCAGGGGTGTTTGATATACCCTGACATCTGTCAATTCCAGCTGAATGCCTGGATGATAGGATCTTAATTCCTTTTATGCATCTGTTTAGTAAGGATGTTAAGTAGGTACTAATGGAGGCAAGAAAGCCTGCAACTAGAAAATCATATATCAGCAAATGGGAAACTTTTTCTAGTTGGTGCCAACAACATATTCAGCACTCATTCAGGTTGAGTTGCTGTATGATTCCACAATATTTGTGTGAGTTACTATCATATGCCTTTATTATTCCTCTAACAAGGTTCATTTATAAACCATTTCATCACATCTGCCCATGGATCCACCTCATTCAATGCAGTCTCATATCAAAATGTTCATGAAAGGGGTTTTGCATAAGAAGCCTCCAGAAACCAGTGCCCCATCCTTGGGATCTTGATTTTGTGGTTAGAGAACACTTGCTCCATATGAATAAGCTAATCTGCCTGACTTGAAGTTCTTAACATGGAAAGCAGCTTTTCTGATTGCTCTGAACAACCAAAGAAGGGTAGATCCTGATCAAGCTTTTTTAAGGACCATTGTCCAGGGGGGTTCTGGACTGTACTCCTTCAACCTCCCAAATCTAGTTAGTTAAGGTAATATACCCATATAGCTAAGGATACTGCAGCAGTGATCAACATGATGGACATAATACAGCTGTGTAAGCTAAATTTCCCATAAAAGTAACTGTTCAAAAGATCTCTGCTGCAGTAGGTGCTCCCTCTCTCCTTCTCCTTGTTTTTTTTTTTTTTTTTTTTTTAATGCTAGGGTGTGGATATTTATTAATTTTTTTGATGATCCTAGCCCTGACATTTCAGGGCTCAGCCTCCTTCTCCATGCTATCAAGAAAGTTCTGAAGGGTTGGCACTCAACCTTGTCTTTTAGTCAGCTCAGCTCAAGCTGCTTGACAGTTTGGATACATGTAAGATGACCTGAAGCTTCGCTAGCTTGCCGACTTTCATATACTTGGCAGAATATAACGCATATAGCTAAGGCTACTGCAGCAGTGATCATTTGAACATCTGCTGTTATGATAACTTTAACTTATACAACTGTACTTCCCTGATTTGCAAGGTGTGGTTTGTTTTGTTTTATTTTCTAGTATTTTACAGGTTTTTTTTTTTTCTTCTAATAATGACATTTGTTTTTATTTAAGGCTTATTTATCTGGGTAGTGCTATTTTGAGGAGTTATGCAGGTGAATTTTATGTGGACTTTGTGCAATTTTATTTGTCTTTTTACATTGCAGTGAAAGAAATGCAGTCATTGTTATAGTTCATTTTGTAAACTAAATGTTAAGTTGAGTTAATGATTGTTTTAGGTGGATTAAGGTGTTTGTGTGGTATTTTTTATGCTTTTTATGTATAACATGTACATTTGTAATTTTTTGTAAGCAAAGTAAATGTATTAGTTTTGATGTTGACATAGTTAGAGATGAATTTGTGATACACCACAAATTTAGATAAGCATTGATGATGTACCAAGAGTATACAAATATAAATCATATCTACAGAGAATACTGTATAGTGTTCTATCTCACTCTTTATATCTGATCTACAATTAATGTAGATAGATAGATAGATAGATAGATAGATAGATAGATAGATAGATAGATAGATAGATAGATAGATAGATAGACAGAAAAAAGATATAAATCCCTAAAGAGCTCCATACAACAAAGTTCTTATACCCAATAAAATAGCAAATACATTTTAAAGTAAATCTAATATTGTGATATAAAATATAAACAAAAATACATCAATTTAGTCTAAAATGAAAATGCTCAGTGAGTGGCCTTATATTCCTACCTCTACTGTGTGTTTTCTGTGAAAAAGTCTAGCACTTGTGAATACTTTCATCTTTTCTATATGATAGTATGGCCTCCTGCATAGAAAAGTGTCTGCTAAACTTGGTAGAGTACCTTGTGTTTGTGTGTTACAGCTGTCTGAGCTTCATGTTGAAACTCCAGGCTTACCTATCAACTCACACTATGCAGCACAAAAGTATGAACCTGCAAGGACCACTTAGCTCTTAGAGTCTGGTAATATATATCTGGTGTATAAATATAGCACAATGTTTTACTGTGGTATGCTGACCTAAATATGTCATTTCCAGATTAGTAAAGTTATTCATAGGGCAATGCAACTGTTGATATATACAATATATGAATATCTTGAAACAAATAGTTATGAATGTGGCACCCATAAATCTGAAATATGTTCATATAGTTAACAAACAGTACAGCATTATTAGAAATAAAAGGCACAGTTTTTATAAAATGTGTATAGCAATACTTCCTTCTGTTTAAGGTGATATCTACAGTTCCATCTTGTTTTTAGTTACAGACAGAATACGTATTTTTATCTAAATGCACCTATTGAAATACATTATATTCTGTCACATATATGTATTTCCATCTTATTATGCTGTATTGTTGACTATAACATTAAGTGAATATGTGTACACTGCATAGTGGTTGCATTGGCAGTCAGAATTTTAAATGTCAAAGCAAATATGGAAACAGCAATTAGTAGTTGTAAAGCCAAAGTTTATTCTGTATTAGAATACAAGTCTCATCCATAGTTCTAACAACCATCTCACTGAATTCTATCTACCGAACTCTATCATTAATGCTTGTTTCCATAGAAATCAAGTTTTTTTGGAAACAAACACCTCAGATTCTTTGCTTTCAGGCTGACACCTAAGAATTCCTTTTCAAAAACTATTTTTTTGCAGGGGGGGAAAGGTCTAAGCTTGTTTACTGCCTTTCCTGTAACAAATCTAGTCCAGATAGAGATTTGTGTGTCCAGGACTACATGTAAGCCTTTGAGCCCCCCCCCCAAGCCTTTCTGTGTTGGAGAGAAGCCTTCTAGCTTATCAGTGGGAGTGGTAAGCACTAGGTAACTTTTCTACCACAAGAGGAGTGGTTTCTGGCCTAGAAATTGTAGTTTATTGGCTGTTTGGGCAGTTTTTTCCATGTCTTTCAACTTTCTGGTTTAAAAGCCCATGTTTGCGCTTGTTTCCCACCTTTCCTGTAACTAGTCTAGTCCAGCTACAGATTTGCTATATCCAGGACTGTTTGTAAGCTTCTTAGCAGTGCCAAACGTTTGCTCTTCAATTTTTCCCTTAGATCTGCTAGTTCTCTCCTCTCCTGCACTTTTACTAGCTTATTAGTCTAACACTATAGACTTCTTGTAGCAATTATTGCAGGACACAAAAGTGCTACCAGCACTAAATGTTCTACAAGGAAACCGCTCCAGTACTTATTATTAGTGCCCACCCCTCCAGGAATGTGTAAAAGTTGGTTCCCCTGTGCTTTCTTCTATTAACCTGGTGAACTTGGGCATCCTGAGGCAATGTAGCAACTACCTCATGTACACTGACAACCCTTTCCTCTTACCTCCCAACATGCAGACTTGTGAGAGATGCACTTATCTATCCAAATTTGAAGCCAACCAGTCTCCAGCCTAGACCGGAATAGCTGGTTAGGAGGAGAAGGTCAACACTTGCAGCACATCACATGGAACACATAACCCTCCAGAACACAAGCGAGCACTGCCTTCACATAAAAACACAAATCGCGCACATACCTTCCCAGAGGCTCTCAATAAAAATCTACCCAACAGCAGAGGCCTCCAAGGCAGAAACGCACTTGACCACCATAACAGAACACTAATCACGAGACACATAACTGTCCTAAACAGTGTGCCACTCAATCAAAGCACTTAAGGCAAAACAGCTTGCCCAACACACCAGTCATAGGTGACTTGATAGTGAGGCACATTGATGTCCCACTCACTAGGTTGAATAAGGAGAAAGTAACAGTCAGCTGCCTGTCAGGTGCCAGGATCCACCACATAATGCACGCACTCAGGTCCCTCAACAACAGATACAAATATAACTCTGTCAATGTACATGTGGGTATGAATGACGTGAGATGTACTTCCCTGGACTACATGAAAAGAAACATAGAGGACCTCTCAGATTATGTAGCCCAGGTGGGTATGACCCTAGCCCTGAGCAGCATCCTACCCTCACCTACAATTATACCACAGTGCAAGCAGAAAATTATTGATTTCAACAATTGACTAAGTTTCTGGTGTCATTCCAAGGGGATCAAGTATCTGTCTGCCTAGGATGACATGATTGACAGACCTTGATGCTTTGCCAGAGATGGCCTGCATCTGTCACCCTGGGCTTCTGGATACTGGCCAAGGCTCTTTCCACCTCTATAGTACCTTTTTTAGGCTGTGTACCAAAGGCCAAATTACCAATGTAACAGCTACAAACAAATGCAATCTGAGGGTCATGCTGCTCAATGCTCAAAGTCTAAATCTCAAAATACACTCATTTGGAACACTCCTTAAAATGGAGAACATCGACATCTGTGCTGTAACAGAGAGCTGGTTCAAAGCAGCGTAAAACACCCCTGCACTACCAGGCTATAACTCATTCCACACCTTTAAGCCCCAGAACTTGGACCGAAGCTCCAAAGGTGGAGGTGTTTCCATATTCATAAAGGATGCACACACCTCCAGACTGGTAGCCCAACATAACACATCAAAGATACTTCAGGTGCAGGTAACATTGGGTAAGACAGCAATTCAGGTCGTAGCCTGCTATAGCTCCCCAACCATGTCTCAAGACTCACACTCCACATTCCTAAGCACCCTGGAGAATATTAGGGTCCAGCCTAACACTCTTATACTGGGTGACTTCAACTACCCCTCCATTAACTGGGTAAACTACTCATGTACCAGTACACTTGCCCAACGTTTCCTGGAATTCATTAATTCCAATGCCCTGGACCAGCTCGTTCTTACCCCCACTAGAGGGAGCAACATCCTTGACCTGGTCATTACTAACATGGGCAACCATTGCGCTACACCAATAGTCAACTCCTTTCTGGTTAGATCTGACCAGAAACTAATCACCTTGGAAATCCACATCCCTCCCACCCCACCCCCACCCCCGCAAAGGTAACCACCATGAAAAACTTCTCCAAAGCTAACTTTAGGCTCCTAAAAACAAAGGTGGCTAACTTCACAGCACCCATGCAAACGGAGAATAGTTGCATGACCACTGAATCATACACCAATGTACTGTACAAACACGTACACAAATGCATGGATCATGCCATACCCAATAATACCAAGACACTCTCCTCCAAAAAAGGAAGACAATCTGTTGGTCCCCTGCCATAAACAAACTCTACAACAGAAAGAAGAAACTGATGCAGAATAAGGTGAAGTCCCAAGAATGGAAAAACTCCCTTATCAGCCTCAACAAAAAGTTGAGATTCCTCATCAAGTCCTCTAAAGCTAGCTATGAAAACAGAATTGCAGCAGATAGTAAAGACAACCACAAGGCCTTCTATAGTTATGTAAAAAATCTCCACAGCAATACCCAGATTTGCTCTGAGCTACTGCACAATGGTACATCCTATACCGAGCCAACAGATATTGCCAATATACTGGCCGACAGATTCAGTGCCAACTTTACCCCTCTCCCCCTCAAAGGACTAATCACAATACCAGTAGATTGCTAGGCACCCAGAATTACTGCTGCACAGGTTAAAACAGCACTGTCCAAGAATACAACTTCTATTGGACCTAACAATATCCCTGGCTGTGTTCTACATGAACTACAGAGTGAACTAGCACCACACCTGTGTGCCCTATTCAATCACAGCCTCACCTCAGGCTTTGTCCTTACTGAATGGTGCACTGCTACAGTCATCCCTCTCCACAAAGGAGGAGTGACTACAGACCCTGTGAACTATCACCCCATTAGCCTGATGAGTCTGATATGCAAAGCTATGGAATGAATCATCATGGACCTAATAAACAGTGATATAGGGAATCTCCAAACTCTGGATCCTACACAGTTTGGTTTTGTGAAAGGTAGATCATGCTTGCTCAAACTGGTGAACTTCTTTAAGTCAGTCACCAGAGCTGTGGATGAGAGCAAGGTGATTCATACAGCCTACCTTGATATGGCCAAGGCCTTTGATACCATTCCCCACTCAGGAATCATAGAAAAACTCACTATGCTAGGCATTAACCATTATATCACTGGGTGGGTTGCAAAATGGTTCACAGATAGAACCCACAGTGTGAAAGTAGCTGACTCCAAGTCAGACTGCCGACCAGTCATGAGTGGGGTCCCACAGGGTTTGGTCCTGGGTTCTCTCCTGTTTGGTATCTACTTCTCTGAAGTCCAGGCCAACAAGAAGGGACTCTGGCTGACAAGGTTCACAGATGATTGCAAATTGGGAGCTATTATTAACTCCCCAAGTCATGTTGACATCTGGAAGAAAGGCCTCAATGAGACCAACCACTGGTGTCTGAACCATGGACTTCAGCTCAATGCCAAAACATGTGTCGTCATCCCCTTTGGGAAAAACACGGTTCCCATGAATTACCACATTGATGGTAGTCCACTGAACACAGAAGGTGTTATGAGAGATCTGGGCACACAGGTTGACAGCAACCTCTCTTTTGACCACCACATTGCCACTGTGGTCAGAAAGTACTTATATGTGGCACATCTCATTACTAAAGGTTTTGCATCCAGGAAGTAATAGGTCATTGTCTCCCTCTACTCTTCCCTCATTAGGCCAATCATCAAGTACAATACCCCATTTGGCATGTACCTCACTAGACACCTGCAACAACTGAAGAGGCCACAAAAGTACCTCACAAAGATTATCCTAGGCCTTAAACAGTTGTCCTATATGGACAGACTCAAAAAAAATTCCAACTATTCTCTGTCTCATGCCCCCTATTAAAGAGATCTCTGGTTGACTTACAAAGCCATGTCTGACCCAGCTCTGTTAGAAATCCTACATGTAAAGAAATCCCAGTCCCTCTGCACCACACACTCCAGAGATCTCAACCTCATTACCACAATCAACAGAACATGCTGGAGGGACAGGTTCAAAACTCACAGACTGCCCATACTATGGAATAGGCTTCCCATACATGTCAAACAGAGCACCTCACTAGCCCTCTTCAAGAGAAATCTTGATGAGTGGATGGGAAATAAAAAATTCACCCCAAGGATCACTCCAGTGGCTCCACTCGAAAGAGGCACTGGGAACTAATGTCAGGTGGCACGATGCCAGGGTAATCCTATGGGCTAGGCCTGTAAAGCCTCCAGTGCTATTAGCCTAGTACACACCTATGAACCTATGAACCTATCTTTATTCCCATATGGGGAACTATACATAAGAAACCCTGAGATCACACTATCATAAATGAAAGAGGAACAACTTGTTCAAAACTAAATATATAGGACATTTTCTCTTTATTCAGAATAATACACTACAACTGAATAGTTGGAGGCTTTGATATTTGATCAACAGAACACTTGATGAAAGTCAGGTCCTACATTTTGGTAAGCTGCCCTTCAAAATAATTAACTGCTGCCAGTTATATTTATGATAGAATAAAACAAGGTCAACTTATATGCATATCTGGAAGCCTGTTGCAATCAGAAAGATTAGCAGCATTCAGCACTTCTAAAAAAAGCATAATTGCCAAATTAAAACATTACCAACAAGCTAGTTTTAATAAAATGGTGCAGATGCTTTCATTAGAATATATGTTAACCCTCAGCATATTATTTTGGAAAAGGTCTTATTTGTATGAAGATAATTTACGTTGTACTAGCAGTCCTATTATCCTTGTCATACGAATTTTCACATTTGGAAAGAACTGAGCATGTGACTTTGATAAAGAAAGGATTTCAGGATGTATATTCTACAGTTTATTGATGACAAAAGAAAAAAGGCGTACTTACAGTAATTGCTAGAGGGGCTGAAGAAGTGATGGAAGAGGAAAAAATATAATTGCAGATTTGTGGAAGTAAGGAGCTACTAACAAGTGATGAGAATTATGATGGCTTGTATTCATATTCCACCTAAAACTGCTGTTAAGGATCTTAAAAAAAAATTGGGAGAAATCATTAGCTTTCAGCAGGGAATATTACTTATTGGTGAGGACTGGAATTTGACCTGTAACAATGTTACAAGAAACTGAAATCTATGCTCATTATTTGTTTGAACATGTTGATATAGAGCATTGCTTCTCTAACATAATCTGATGTCAGTCATATGTTGCAATATATGTTGTTTTAACATTCTGTTAGTCTTCCCATTGTAGAATGCTTGGCATGATATGCACTCAGCTAAATACACCACATACAACATATGAGTGACATCAGATTATGTTTGAGAAGTAATGCTCTGTATCAACATGCTGAAATAAATAAAGAGCATAGATTTCAGTTTATGGTGTTATACATTCAACAAGTGAGTATGGGGGGGGGGTGACGTACGCAGCACTGAATTAATTGAGATAAGATGGATAGCTGAATTTCAAGCTAACCATACACCTGGGTTAAATGCTTGTACACCATTAAAACCCTTATTGAAGGGGCGCAGGTTCTGCTTTTGATTCTAATTGGTTGTTACTTGTATAAATATGATTGATTTTAACTGTTATTTTAGCTCTGACGATGAGCTAATGCTCAAAAGTGCTTATCTGTGTGTTAAATAAAGTTTTAACTAGTTGTAGTGGCTCTAGTCAGTTTTTTTCTTATCCTGTAAAATGTATAGATTCAGGCTTATCTGTGGAATACAGACTTCAGAACGTGTGTTTGAAAATGTTTTAATCTTATCTATTATCCCATCAAAATTTTTAAACAATTTATCAAGCCTGCCTATGAAGTATGTATTGGGAGCTTACTCTACAATATTAGAACAACCGACATTACAAAATTCTTCATTCTTGCACTCCCAAATCTATGGATGCTGTAGGACAGTGCAGAATGTCTATTACTTGTTAAATTTAAATTCTGCATAAAACGGGAAATATTCTTAACAGTCTGTTATGTTGTGCCTTGGAAGCTAGGTATGACATGCCTCTGAAGTGATTATACATTATGTTATACAGAAGTAAGACGTCCGAGCTTCAGGTTGTAGAACAGGTCAGTATGAAAGTAGCCACAGGAGGTGAAACTATACTCTACTGATGGATGAATTAGCCTAATAAAACCGAATTCTGGGTATCTGTCCTAGGGCCTGTCTTTGGATTAAATTGTCTTTTTTAGCAGTCCTACTTGTCTGAGGCCTTTATTCCTGGCTTTTAATTGAATTATTTCTGTATTGTTGCTTCCCTTTAATTCATCTTTAATAGCATGTCTTTATACAGTGCTGTTGAAATGCACTTCTGTATCAGAACCCATGTGACATAATCTCATCATCTTGCATTTCTTTTTGTTGAGGTCTAGTCCAGTAAAAGATATCAATACATATCTATATAGTAGCTTGCCTGAAGATCTGGTGGTTACAGTTCAAATTTTAATATCATCTGCATACTTATTTAACCAACAATGTGAAATATTTCTTTCAGCATATACCTGTAAACTATATAATATTTCATTATATCTGTGATTTTAGCATTTATAGTCATAAACCCATGGCAGAAATGATTTTAATTCTTTAGGCAATCTTCCAGTTTTCTGTACTCTTTCTATTAGCACTTGCATTGACTTTCACCTACTTATGTCCTTACCACTGCAATTTAAGGGTGACCTCTTCCATAACGGCAATCAATAATATGTTAAAGCCATGTTTAGTGTGGCAGTTATGCCAGCTCATTCAAAAGATTCCTTCCTTTCCTCTTTAACATTCTTAGCAAACAATTAACACTCCCCAGTATAGAATGTCTCTGTTGTGGACATGGAAAAATATAGGCATCTGCTATAGTTCTTAGCATTTTATAATTGGTAAATTCCACTGACAGTCATATTTTCATTATATTTTCTTTCTTACAACACTATAAGAATAAATAAAGGGAACTAGTAATTCCCTTAACAGTGTTTAACTGAACAAGCACATGGCACACAGCTACTTATTTCTTCCCAATGGCATACAACATCTACTATACTGCATAGATCAGAGACTACATGCCCTGGTAGTTCAGTTATTTCTAAATGCTTGTAAGCTATTCACTAACATTTCCAAAGGTAGACTCATGGAGGCCATTAATATTCTTTCATTGATGCATATAAAGTAGGGTGCATGGAAAATGCAATAATCCTTATTGCCCTACAGTATCTATCGCATGACTGCCATGGTAACCTTCCCTACCACTGAAGAGAGAAGAATAACCTTTGACTGAAAAGTTGTTTGAAAACTACTAGCTTGCAGTAAAAAAGAGCCCTGGTTGTTGTTGTTTGTCTTTTGGCTTTTTCCAGATAAGGGGTTGCCACAACGGAACTCCGGTCCGCTAATGATTGGCAGTAGATTTTTATGAAACGCCGAGGTGCCAGCTCGACGCCCAACCTTCAATGAGGGCACGCCCATTTATGCATGCATGTCTTTCGAATGCTACCCAACCGCAGGGAGGACATACAGACTCCACACAGAAGTCACTCAAAGGCCATGCCAAGAATCGAACGGGAGAACCTCTTGCTGTGAGGTAACAACGCTACCGCTGTACCACCGTGGCATCACTACTGATTAAATGCTAACAAAAATTCATACCAAAATCTGAATCAGCTTAAAACTTAGAAAAAAGCTGCAGCTATTGTCATTATGTAGGGGATACACCCCTTGCTATAGCCCAGGTGAACTGGGTTTGATTACAATGTTAGGTGTCTGAGGCACTAACAAGGGATGGATGGGTATTTGTGTCCAGGGGAAGAGGAGGAAGGGGAGTACACTTGGAGATAACTATAGCTGCATGATTTTGCTGGTGGGAATATGGGGGAAAACTTTAATGTTCTTCATGAGACTGAATAGGGTGTCCAGCTGAGTGGCAACCCTCTGTGAAATTTAGGGCTGGGTCAGCAATGATGTTCACTGCACAACCCACTTCTGGTTTGTTGGGAAAATAAAGCAAAACACTCACTAAGAAATAGTTTGATGGTGCAACCAGACACCTTGATCAGCTCACTGACCCCAAGCTAGCAGAACAAGCCCAGTAGAGTATGAGGACAGCTAAGTAGACACAGATATCAGTGAGAGACATTGGGAAGCAAACTATGGTAAGATACAAAAGATATAATTAACCCCTAATACTGACAGAAATTATTAATAAGACGGTATAACAGCATAAGCCAGAATCCAGATACTTACATAAATACAAATGTAAATAAAATCCTTTAGCACTCTAATTTGATCTTTTACATTGTTATCTTACAAAATCATTAGGTCCCTTCTGCAGTTCAGTAGTGTTCATCTGCTGAAGCTAAATGACCAGATATTATCTCTGACTAAATCTTATGGCCTGGCTGCATCTGTCAGGCAAGGAACTGATTCCTTGTTCTTCATTTCCTGTTTACATACTTTTAGATTCTGATCTGTAAAAGTTTGGAGTAATTTTTGTTCTTGCCCTCTGTAATATGTCTTTCTGGAGAAGATGTCCACTTCACATTAGTGTGTGTCTTCTCAGTTTTAATGTATCACTAACAAAAAAAAAAAATAAAAAAATGAAAGAAAGATGCAGAACCTTCTATGCTGTTATCCATCTATGCTCTCATCCTTGTGTGAGGGACCACTTTCATGAAACAAAATGGAAATCTAGTGTGGAATTCATAAATATTATCTGTAATTGCATAGGATATGTGGATGTTACAACAAAATACTGGACCAATGCATTTCATAACCAGTCGCTGACTCAATGGCATACCATGATGGAGCCCAAATGCACAGTAGTTTGTAAATAATGTGTTGTACCAATACCTGAAAGCCACAAAAATGTGGTTGCAGACTGTACTTGATAGAGGAGTGAAAACTCTGTGGCTACCATTACCTAAGGCTTTAATAACACTGCTGAGATGCCATGAACAGTGATGATGTGATCAGGATGACACTGTAGTGTAACAGCATTATCATATCCTCTATGTAAACTTCAGTATACTTTCAAAAGTTAGCACAGCCACATACTGTGGTGGAGTGAAAGGCATACAAGTATTATGTGACAACCACCCATGCTACACTCCCTCATACAAGTGACATCACAAATCTCCCACCAGTGAAAGAAGCAACATAAGTAGATCCCTGAATTCAAATATATATATATATATATATATATATATATATATATATATATATATATATATATATATATATATATATATATATATATATATATATATATATATATATATAGATAGATTCTACAGATTGCAGTCATGGCCAGTTTGATTTAAAGTACTGTTGACTCTAATCTGGTCATCAGCGTAGATCACTGTGGAAATGCACAAAACAATTTAACAGAAAAACACTATTGGTACGATGACAAGCATGATGTTGCATGCTGATCTGGGGTGGCTGCACATACCCCATGTAACACTTTAGTGCATAGCATCATGTAGGCTGCACTAGCAGGAATGAATATAAATCATGTAACAGTTTAGTGCACATCATCATGTGTGCTGTGCTAGCAGGAATGTGCATCTCTGTATACCCAAAACTGTAGGCAATGTGTGAATTTTTCAAATAAGTAAATGAAACCAAAGTAAATTTATTAAAATAAGCATACAATTAGTAAAATTAAGGAACAGACAATAAAAAGTAAAGTCTTATAAAGTCTCTCTAAAGTCTATATAGTAAAAGTCAAAAAATAAATAAGATTCACTAAGCTGTATTCACAAGTGTATAAAATAGCTGAGTGTTTGTTAAATACCTGATATGTTGTCACCGAGATTTCTAATGTTTATTGTGTTGTCTGAGACAAGGACTTTCATTGAAAATAACATAAAAAACTGGTAACTTACTTGGTTATAAATGACTAATTTCACAAACAAGAAAGTGACAAAAGCTAAGAAATAAAGGATTATGGACATTCATTTTACTAATATATTTGTAAAATTTGCTATATAATTTAATGAAATATCTGCCAAAAGTATCAGAGTAAATATTGGTACTGTTAACATCTGCAACTCCCTAAAAAGGGAAAAATTAATTTGATTATAACATACCCCCTGGAATTCAATAAACTCCATGCAAGAATAGCATTATTCTTGCACGGAGTGGTTCTTGTCTGTATAGCACAGCAGCATGCTTTGCATATTCATGAAGGTGAGCTGCTGTTCAACCTACACAGACACGAACCATAAATGAGTGCAGGGGGCGTTTTCAAGTAGTATATGGACATTGAACATGTCCCCTGCACTCAGAAAGTTCCTGATAGGGTCTGGCATAATATTAGAGAATTACTCTTAATATTCTGCCAGTATTTCAGTGTCCACGGACACTGAAATGAAATAAATGATCATTTCAGTGTCCGTGGACACTGAAATACACATGGCATCAAGAAAGCAATGCAGGGGTGTGTGACAGGTTCTGTGACACACTGCCTCCATTGTAAAAGTGCAGTATGACACCTCCGGAACGTCCTAAAGCAGGAAATGTGTCCAAATGCACAAATAATTGGTAATAAATCCCTCAAAAGGGATACAACAAAATTATTGCCCTCACAAACTTAGAAAGTTGATAGAAAACAGGTCATGCATTAGCATGAATTACCGAAAGATAGTGGTCTGAAAGCAAATGTATGCCATTATTCCCTGACAGCAGTCCATGTGGACAAAGGCACAAATAATGGGAGTAAAGCAATAAAATAGGGACACCTCTGAAAAATTGTCCTCACATGCTTAAAAAGTTGACAGAAAAAGTACAGTTTTGTACCTACCATAAATGTAGATGTTCGAGTGCTAATACAGCTGCAGTCATAACAGATGGGTTCTCCTGCCGTCAGGTGGGTCCTCGGTCGGCCGAATTCCAAAGTCTAGGTCCGGCGTCGGTTGTCGTCGCTTCTTCCCTGATGTCAGTGTGACGGGGGTATAAAGGAACCAGCTGACACCATTTTCTTCAGTTTTTCTTGCCCCAGATGTCAGGTGCCCCCAGAAGGAAGGCAATACATAAATTTGTGTAATAATGCAGTGCAATATAATCAAAATACAGTAGTTGCAAGCAAATACATCATAAATGAATACCCCAAACAGGTTGTATGAGGATGTGTTAGCCTATAGGCCTGTCCCAAGAGGGGAAGGAGGGAGGGAAACCTGGACTACAGCTGTATTAGCACTCGAACATCTACATTTATGGTAGGTACAAAACTGTACTATGTTCATCGTGCATACAGCTGCAGTCATAACAGATGGGTAGAATCCCAAAGCTAAGAAAGGGGTGGTAGGCACTAGGTGGAACTAGGAGGAGCCAAAATGCCCTGCAAGACTGCAGTGGCAAAGCCTGCTCTAGATTTGGAGTATAATGGTAGGTTGTAGTGCTTGGAAAAGGTATGCACAGAACTCCAAGTGGCTGCTTCCAAAATATCCTTGGTAGGAACTCCTCTGAGAAAGGCTGCAGAGGTGGCTGTGGCCCTGGTGGAATGAGTTCTAATGCCTGTAGGTACAGTTTTGCCATGAAAGGAATAGCAAAAACGTATGCAGTGGGCTATCCATTTTGAGATTGTCTGTTTGGAAATTGGCTTTCCTTGAGCTCCTACCACATAGGCCACAAAGAGCTGTTCTGATTTTCTGAAAGGCTTTGTTCTGTCCAAATAATAACGCAGTTGTCTGTGGATGTCCAAGGAATGTAGTAATCTCTCCCCTTTGTTTTGAGGATTAAGATAAAAGGTAGGTAAATGCATGGCCTGATTTAAAGCTACCCTGGATACCACTTTAGGCATAAAGGACGGGTTGGTTCGTAAGGAAATTCTGTCCTGATGGAAGATGATAAAAGACTGGACAGCCGTGAGAGCCTGTAGTTCTGAAACTCTACGAGCTGAGGTGATAGCCAGAAGGAAAGCAGTTTTCCAGGACAAATATTGCAAATCTGATGAGGCAGCTGGCTCAAAGGGAGGCAAGGTCAGTTTTTCCAGAATGAAATTAAGATCCCAAGCAGGTATTGGTTGTTTCCTTGGAGGTCTTAAATTCTTAGCCCCTCTGAGGAACTGTCTTAAGAGAGGGTGAAAGAATAAAGGTGGATCAGTGTTGTATTCTGCAGAAATGGCAGAGGCATGGATTTTGATGGAGGAGAAAGAAAGTCCACTGCTTAGCAGTTCAGCCAAATATTGTAGTATCTGAGGTAAATTCAGTTTTCCAGGATCCTGGCCCTTTTTCTCATTCCAGACACAAAAACGTTTCCATTTTGCGGAGTAAGCTTTTCTAGTTGATGGCCTTCTGGCCTCCAAAATGACATCCTGCACCTCCTTGGAGAGTAGGGCCTGTTGTGATGCTAAGGAATCTTCCATGCGGCTAGATTTAGTGTTTTTAGCTAGTTGTGAAGAGTTTTGAAGCTGTGCTGAGTCAGAAGAAGAGGCAGTAGAGGCAGGGTCCATGGTGGAGAATGCGTCAGGCTCCTCAGGAGTGGATACCAGTGTTGCCTTGGCCAGTCCGGAGCAATGAGAATCATCTTTGGTCTGTCTGCTCTGGTCTTCAATAGAACTTTGGGCAGCAGAGGAAGAGGTGGGAAGGCATAAACTGTCATTGATGTCCAACTGAAAGAGAGAGCGTCCACTCTCCAGGCCTTTGGATGGAATATCCTTGAGCAGAATTTTGTCAATTGATGATTTTTGTGGGAAGCAAAGAGATTTATGTCTGGCCTTCCCCATTCTTGGATTATTTCTGTAAAAACTTTTGGATGCAATTTCCATTTGTGTGGATCTGTCATATTCCTGCTTAGGTTGTCTGCCAGCGTGTTTTCCTTGCCTGGCAAGTACTGTGCTTGTAGTTCCATCTGTAATTCTATAGCCATGTTCCAAAGTGACATGGCCAGTCTGCATAGGGGGTAAGAATGTGTTCCTCCCTGCTTGTTTATGTACCACATAACTGTGGTGTTGTCCGTTCTTATCAATAGTTGTCCTGGTTGTAGAAGGCCCTTGAAAGCTATAATAGCATTTATTACTGCTAGCATTTCTTTTTGATTGATATGCAGGTGCTTTTCTTTTTGGGACCATTTGCCCTGAATGCACCGATCTGTCATGTGCGCCCCCCAGGCGTAGTCTGAGGAGTCTGTTGTGATGACTTGATTTGCTTGAGGCTTGCTGATTGGAAGACCTGTGTTTGTTTGGCATGCTTGAGCCCACCACAGAAATTCCTTTTGCAGACATGGAATTAGTGGTATTATTGTTTCCAAACTGTGGCTGTGTTGAGACCATATGTTTTTCAGGTACCATTGTAGTTTCCTCATATGCAGCCTTGCACATGGGATTAGTAAAATGCAAGATGCCATGAATCCCAGAGCCTGCAGGATTTTCCTTGCAGTCAGCCTGGTGTAATTTGCTAGTGTTCTGAAGTATTGAATTAGTTGCCCCTGCTTCTCTGGTGTGAGGTAGGCCATCTGGGTGTTTGTGTTCAAATTGGCACCCAGGAAAATTATCTTCTGAGAGGGTATCAGCCTTGATTTCTTTTTGTTGACTGTGTATCCCAGAGAGTTCAATAACATTATTACATAAGCCAGATGTTTCAGAAGAATGTGCTTGCTGTCCACTTGGATCAGGCAGTCGTCCAAATAGGGGTATATTTGTATCCCTTGAAGTCTGCAGTAGGCAATTACTGATGCCAGGCATTTTGTGAATACTCTGGGCACAGTAGATAAGCCAAAGGGCAATGCAGAGAATTGATAATGGGTTGAACCTGCAAGAAATCTGAGGTACCTTCTGCAATTTTGTCTGATTGGGACATGCAGGTATGCCTCCTTGAGGTCCAATGTTACCAGCCAAGACTCCTTGCCCAGCATGGGAAGAAGTTGCTGTAGAGTGAGCATCTTGAATTTTGGTACGAGTAGAAATGTGTTTAGGATGGATAGGTCCAAAATAGGTCTCCAATCTTTTCCCTTTCTTGGCACCAGAAATAGCCTGGAATAAAAACCTTGACCTTGTTCGGGTGTAGGTACCTCTTGAATAGCTTTCATGTTTATGAGCTCTGTAATTTGCCTTTGTGCCTCTGCCCTTTGATTGTGTGGCAGGTTTGGCATGCCTCTCATTTTGGAAGGGTGTGAAAATGGAATTTGTAGCCTCTGTTTATAATGTCCAGGATCCATTTGTCCTTTGTGACAATATGCCAATTTTTTGAAAATAATGCCAGCTTTCCTCCTAAGGGGGCTGCCATTTGAGACCTGGTTGGCATGCAAAGGGGAAAGTCATTGGGTTTGCTTTCTGAAAGATTGCGAGTTGTCCTCACCACCTCTTTGTGTAGGAGCTTGCCATTGTCTGCCTCTAAACGATCCTTGGGATTGTCCTCTGCCCCTCGGGCGCCTGTATCTACCTCTTTGGGGTCTGTCTGTGGCAGGAAAGGACCAGTTTTTTGAAGGCCAATTTCTACTAAAACGTGGGGGGTTGAACCTGTAGAAATTCTTTCACAGTTTGTATTGATTTAGCCTTTTCCTCCATTTTCCTTAATACCTCCTCAGCATTAGCTCCAAATAGTACATCCTTTTGAAGAGGGGCGTCTAGTAACTTAGCTTTGACATGATCAGGCAAGGCTTCTTCCTTGATCCAGGCATGCCTACGTATGACTGATCCTGTAACAGCAGCTCTACATGAGGCCTCTAGAGCATCCAAACCACATTGTAAGGTATGCTTACCCACTTGTTCTGCACTATGCATCAAATCCTGCAACTCCTTCAAGTCTGGTTGTTCAGGTTGTGACATTTTACTTTTCAATTGTGATAACAAAAACTGTTGGTATTTTAGCATATGAAACTGACAGTTTAAGGCCCTCATGGATAAGGTAGCCGAGGTATATACCTTTTTTCCCCACCTTTCTAAGGATCTGGAATCTCTCTCGGAAGGCAATGGATTTTTAGCAATGGAGGTCTTAACTCCCTTGGGGCCCTGTGAGATGATTTCTGGGTCAGCAGCATGGCTTTTGTATAGAAATTGGTGTGAGTCAGGAACCCTGTAGTACCTGTCAGGCTTAACTGGAGCTGGAGGTAGAGAGTCCGGGTTAAGGCAGGCCTCCGAGTAAACATCATCTAGGATGTCCAAGACAGGAGGTATAGCCAGAGGCCTGTGCTGAGGTAGCAATAGAAATTCCCTGAGCCTTTTCTTGGAATATGAATAATCTTGGCCTTCCCAGTGGAAGTGTTCCCTTAAGGTATGCAAAGTTTCCCCAAATGAGTAATCCTCAGAGGGGGATACAGAAGGGATGGACTCCTCCACATCAGAGTCTTCAAAAGGGGAGTAAGAATGTTCCTGATCATCAGAGTGCTCTGAAATAATGGAGCCCTGATCAGAGGAGGGGGAATCTTCCTCCACTCTGGGCCTTTTGTCCGGTGGGGGCTGAGAACCTCTGATAAGAGTAATTAAATCCTCAGCCATTTTAAGCATCTGTTTCTTAGGCATGGGGCCTGGAGATGGGCCCTGTGTAGCTGGTCTCTTAGAGTGCATGGTTGCTTTAGACTTTGTGAAAGCCTTGATGGAGAAAAAAGAGGAAGGTCTGAAGACGCTGTGAGTGGAGGTGGACCTGTCCACATTCTAAGTTTCAACGCCAAGAGTGGCTTCGGTATCTGTAGTCGGGGTGTGGGCCGAGGAGCCTGTGACCTTGGGCACAGGAGACACCGTCAAAGAAGTGTCGTCGGTAGTCAGGGGCCGCGTAGGTGCCTCGCTGAGAACCACACCACGTGTAGTCGGCTTTGGCGTGGTGTAGGTAGAGGCCACGGACCTCGTGTGTCGGTCCTTGCCTTTGCATTTTTTAGACAAAACCAGAGTCGGAGTATCCGACGACATAGTATAGTTAAATGCTTTCCCAAAATAATGCTGGGCGAACTCCGCCCGACGCTTAATAGTGCGTTTGTTGAATGTAGCACAAAAGCGACAGACCGAGACGTCGTGGTCTGGGCCTAAACAAGGTATACAGAGGGAATGGAAATCCTTATGCGGTATTTGCTTCCCACAAGAAATACAATTATTAACTTTGTCTGACATCGGTCTGAGGCAAGAAAAGTTTCCCCAATGGGGTACTTAGCTTTTAAGAAGACTTCGGTTTCCAAATTTTCGTAATCTCAGGAGCTGGCCGACTGGCACTTGCGAACTGCTTCTGCTTCGGGCACCGCGCGGCAAGAAAGACTGAAGAAAATGGCGTCGGCTGGTTCCTTTATACCCCTGTCGCAATGACGTCAGGGAAGAAACGACGACAACCTACGCCGGACCTAGACTTTGGAATTCGGCCGACCGAGGACCCGCCTGATGGCAGGAGAACCCATATGTTATGACTGCAGCTGTATGCACGATGAACATCAGATATGTATTAGCAGGAATCTCTGAAGGATAGAGCCTGAAAGTCAAATGTATGCCATTATTTCCTGATTGCAGTCCTCAATAACTTGTCAGAACACCACAATAATCACTTAAATAACATAATAATACAATAATAATATTATTTTTTTCCCTAGGCTAAGGAATGTTTAAGCAAAGCTAAGTGGGTGTGCACATTATGGCCCTCCACTTACCATAACTTAAACATTCCATAGGAATTAAATACAAATATACAGGAGAAATTTCCTAGTTGAAATAATATAGTGGTTAGAGTCCTAGATTTATATGCAGGCATTTATGGTTCAAGTGACAAGGGAGGCAGCTTATTTTTATATGGGAAAGTAGGGTTAATATTATTTTTGTAAACTTAAATCATGTAGCAACTGTTTTTTGTCAACCACGGTAGTGTAGCTGGTGAACAATGTAAGTGTGAGTGCATATAACATGTGAAACCACCCATGTACACACAAGTGCCCCATACAAGTATAGTCACACCCCTTACCAATGTAAGGAAAGCACATAGAGTGATGTCATGTAAAGTATATCATATACACATAATAAATGAAATCAGTCCTCTGATATATTTAAAAAAATTAAAACTGAGCAATGGTTAGCAATGGTCAGCTATGCTTAGCAGGTGCAACCATTGCTAAGACATGAATGCTAAGCAGCAGATAGCTCAGCTAAGTGGATTTGCACACAGTTAAATACTGCTCAATAATTTCCCCTTTAAGCAGTGTTAAAATCAGCTTACCGGATTTGTGCACTGCTTAGCAGAGCTTAACCTTCTCAAAATGATCCAATGACAGCAAAGGGTGGGAATATTGCATTATTTAAATGGCACAGGTGGAAATGCAGCCATAATCTGTTATAGTCCATCTGTGCAGATACAATGGCTGGTGTAGGAGAGGGAGTGCACTTTCGGGTGCAATAGTGGAGCATTTGGGAGTCCAGAGTCATGGCTGGACTCCTACTTAAAAACCATTAGGAGAGACTGCTGCAGGGCCAGTGCCAGGGCTTTCAATACAAAGTGGAGGCCTGGGACCATCTTGCACGTCAACTCACCAGTGCTACTGGTATCCCTTGGACTAGTGAGAAGGTAAAAACGTAGGAAGGGAGTGCTCTTGGAGCAGTGGATCAAAGATGGATGGGCCCAGAATGCTCTAGTAGTGTGTAAGTATCACTTTCAAGTAGTTTGTAGCAAATACTACCCTGAGAATGTGATAGACAGATATACATAATGTGTGTTTTTCTCCCCTACAGCTGCAGCAGGAAGGGCTAGTAATGTGGAAGCCCATGGTGACAAACTGCCGAGGCTGTGCCAACAGGCTGGTGAGTACAAATCTATTTTGCAGTATTTGGTTAAAATAGCTAACAAGGAGTACATAGCTAACTGCTAGTAGATATACTGTTACTGTGTGAACTGAACAAATAAAAAAGTATGACTGACGAATATTGAAGTCCAATAAAGACCTTTAAAAAATTGTTGTGTTTATTCTGGTATGTTGTTGTAGATTATGTATACAGGCTCTTCACAGCAAATATGGCTGACAGCATACATTAACTGAGGTGCATCTGTTAATAAGCTGACAGGAGAAACCGTAGATGGTGTAGCTGTAAAATGAGATATAAATAAAATGTGAACTATAAACTGCACTAAGCTCTGAACCCTGAATAGTAATATGTCATGTTTCAAAGTGTGTTCCATCCAACATCGTCTTTTGTTAACCTTTGCTTTCTAGGGTGTAGTAATCCAAACGAGTAATGCACATACAATAACTATCTATCATGCATGTAGCACAGAATTACAAGTTTAGACTGTCTAACCAAGAGACTATTAGGCAGAAACCATTGAAACAAAACACAGTCGATCCCCATTAGCTCAGTGTGATAGCTTAGTTGTTACATTTGCACATCCAGACAAGGTTCAAATCCAGGGAGTGGTACTAAGATGTTTCCATATCTACACACAAGGAATCAGGAATAAATGTAAAAACAGTCAGGTATTGTTAACAGATATTTTCCCCACAGGTTTTACAGGTATGTAAATATTGTCAGTAGCTGTATGAAGGTTATACTAATACACCGTGTACAGCTGTTCAATTGTCCCACCACATGCCTGCAAATGACAGCATGGTAGCTACATACAATATGCACTCTTCCTGAATCATACCTCTCAACTGTACAGATATTCACTGAATGTCAAGATATTTGTCTCAGATTTGTGGTCCATTTTACATAAAGTAGTGGTGTCTTGGCAAAGCAGTGGCAAACCATTATAGACTGAAGTTAGAAACTAATGACAGACATACAAGTGTCAGATGTCATATCCATCAGACAAGCCATGCAAATGCAATACCTGTCATTTTATTACCTTTCTAAGTTTGTAAGAGCAATATCTAAAAATTGTCCATATTTATGGGCCTTTGTCCCACTCATATGTATGGCTTTGTCCTGATCTCATGCTCTAAGAGGTTGAGAGGTATGTTTCTGACACATGTCTCTCAAGTGCCACACTGTCACAGCTAGTGGTCACTGCTACAAATAATCCTGGACACTGATAGGAAACCAGTTGATGTATACCTGTAGCACAGTCACATAAAAGCAGTTCAGGGTACTACTCCTGTGCCAGATATGTAACCCTGACATGTACGAGTCCCCTCTAGTCATGTACCCAGAGTTGTCACAGTTTGCCTCATACCATTCCAGGTTGACAGTTTAATAGGTATGTTTGTACTACAGAATCTATGACCATAGGTAAATGTAAAGTGAGGGCAGACCCATAGAGTATTGAGCAGTACAGTTGTGGAAAATAGAAACATAAACAGTTGTTAATAGATTTTCTGTCTCCCCCCTCCTCATCTGCATCAATAATTATTGTTCATATACTACGGGTATGTTGTGCTCCAACCTAATGTTCGGACTTGTGTTATATCATTGTTAATATGTTTGATTGTTTGCATTTTAACATATTTTGTTCAAATACTATTGCTGTTGGCCTGTTGCTGTCAATCTTACTGACATTCTGTTATGATGCATACTGTTGTTCCATTTATGCATGTGTTCTCTTTGCTATGCAACTGTTTAAAATCTGTTTTACAGGGTTAATTGGAACACTCATGCATGTGGTTAATTGGAACACTCATGCATGCTGTTATAACGAATCTTGAAATGTATTGTTCATGACTAACCAACATATTTTGAAAAACCTCAACACCATAGTGCATTTTGGGAAGGCAGATCCCAGCGGATCCGCCTGTTTCACCTCGTCTGGCCATGACACCGGGTCCCAGCACGTCTGGGATGCAACCCGGATCTTCCTCATCTACTGGTCCTGCACCACCTTCAGGTGGAACCACCACAGGGGATCCCCCATCTGGGAGTGGGTGCAGACAGGATGCTGTCAGCCGCAGTCAGATCTGGGGTTTGGTGTGCAGCACCCTTCTATCTGAGTTTGGAGAGCAGCTGCACCAGATTGAGGGCCACCTGTTGCACCTCAAGGAGCAGGCCACCCCTCCTGTCCAGCACACAGCATAGCTACCTTTGGGGCTGTGAAGGTGCAGTGGTGACTGCCCATGGGTGGGGACCTCAGTCCCATTATAACCATATGGGGTTCCATGGGCTTCGTATTCCCAACCACTCTCCCTGTCAAATGTGTTTACCACCCTCATGTGTCATATACCCCCTCGTTTGCTGTCTTTTCTGTCTCCCTACCCAGCCTACCTCCCCAGACATATCTAATATCCTTTCCCAACATCTCAGTCTCACCTTAAGAAAAAGAAATGGGCATATGTCCCAAAAAATATATATATTGTCCCGTACATAGCTGTCCATTTCACACACATGCCCACTGGACACATGTAATCTGGTCCAATTGGTTTGACAATGCATTTCTGTTGTCCTCACCCCTGTCTCTGAGGTTTGAGTGTCCAAATTCACCTCCAAATTCTGCATAAATGCACAGATGTTGCTGTATAAGAAATGGACAGCTATGAACCTTCCATACACCCATCCTTCACATCCCTAGCTATCTTTCTTATTGTTTTTCCCTCTGCATGCCCTTTTTCACCACTTTCCTATCACCCCTTCTTCTTTTCTTTTAAAGAAATTAGCTCAGGTGTAAGCATGAGTAAGCAGTAGTAAGTGGGTGTAAGCGAGTTTGTGCGATCCTAAGTGAAGCCAACACAGATTAATCATCTGTACATTTAGCCATGTGTTGGCATGGCTTAGCATCATGCAAACCCATGCAAACCTGCTTACAGCTGCTTAAAACTGCTTTAATCACTCTGTTTCCATCAGCCACTGTTGTGCCTAGCAACAAAATAATCAGCCCTGCCAAGTCTCGAACCCAGGGCCGTATGCACCATGCTCAGAGCAATGTACTACTACACCATTTGAGTTGCGAGGACTGGTGATGCTTTTTCAAACATATGTAGTAGAGTAATTCAACAGTAGGGAAAAGATTCTGTAGAATCAGTCAGGTTTTGTATATATACATATGCACATTATATATGTATGGAGATGCATATATATGGAAAATATATACATAATATAAATATAAATATATATATATATATATATATATATATATATATATATATATATATATATATACACACACACAAAATATATGCATTTTATATATATATATATATATATATGTGTGTGTGTGTGTGGGTGTGTGTGTGTGTGTGTGTGTATATACATATATATATATATATATATATATATATATAGATAGATATATATATATATATACTCATAACATGTAGTGGAGATATACCTCAGAACCATACCTCTTAACCTCTTACTGCAAGAAATCTAACCAAAGGCTGTCCAAATGGGGGGACAATGGGTCAAAACTAGTTGCATATTTTAAATATTGCTCTTATAAATGTAGAATGTTGCCAGAGTGACATAGTTTGTTTCAGAATACATGTACTGAAGGATGTGAGTTCTAAAACTGAAATGTATGTCATCATTTAGAAGTTCTCAGATCATCACAGTAATTTACCAGGGGAAATAAAAATAATGAATCTGTGGAACAAACCAGAAATATGAGCAATAAACCTGGACATTCTGAAACAATCAAGCCAGTCGAGATGTAAGTTCAGAACACCTTAGTGCAATGAATCTGGACCAAGCCTGACAAAGTGGGGGGGAGAAAGCCATGAAAATAGGGACGTACTGGAAATACTTTAGTAGATAAGCTGACACAGTTGCTACAGTAACACCCTCCTGTCTGTCCTAACATATATTCACCGAAATAGCGCAAGTCCAATACTCAATTACTTCTCACTAGTTAGTGAGTTAAATGCTCACATCATCCCACTGATGTGTCAGAAATACACAACACTTATGGGGCCAGGCAACATTACATCCTACAAATATCTGGACATACCATCACATTAGGGAAACTACACTCAGCTGCTAAGCATGTCACCAAGCACCGTCCAAACTACAGTCAGCCTGACACAACACTAACCCAAATCCACTATGGGGAATTACACATGTATTTGCAATTATATCCGGCACTACAGGGATGTAATAGAACTGAAGAATAGACACCAGTGTGAACGTGCATACCCACAACCAATTCCACCACAGTCATAGTGACATACTGGTAAGCCAAATGAACAGTACAGTTTAAGGACTGTTTGTACAAAAACATCTCAACATGTTTGCCACTCACACACTACCACTACATATACTGGCACAATTCACAGTGTAGTATGATGCCTGACCGTGGTGTGGGACATGTCTCATTCTGCCTCTATAAACATATACAGTCGATAGACCACCAAAAACTGGAGCAGCATGCACAGGCAGATAGAAAAGGAGCCATAACACATACATCTACCCCCTCCCTATACAAGCCAAATAACATTGACACACTACACTGCTACACAATCCTGACAGTCTGTTAACAATTGCCATAAATACACAGGCCGCTCAACTGTTTAGAGTCCCACAGAATGTCTAGGCTTTGTCTTCGTATATAAGGCCTCTTATACATAACATGTCTGGCACTCTGATACATCACTGGGATGGTATCAGGAATGAAGGCACTAAATAATGATATACCCTACCTATCACCCACTTACTGCATGATATCAGACAAAGCCTGACATACTTGGGAGACAGAGGCCCAAAACTGGGGCATATGTCAAATATAGCTGTTATAAACTGAGACAGTTGCTGGTGTAACAGGGTTTGTGTAACATATCTTTTCTGAGGGATATGAAGTCAGAAACACAAATGGATGATACCACTTACTGACTGCAATCCCCACAGTATGCTACTGATTTTACAAAGACAAAAAAAATGTCTGAGTAACACATAAGCACGAGAGTCCAAAATCTGGCTATTCTGTGGATAGCCCTACAGCTGAGAGTTATGTCAACCACATAACCCTGTCAGACTTAACAACACACAGAAAAGCCATGTCCACACAAACTCTGTTAAACTAGCATCAATTCAACTATATAACAGCAATACCTACATTCTGTACCTATGTCTGGAACATTCTCCCACTGTTTGTTGGGTTGTCTCCACAGTTTTCATTGTAAGAGGCATTTCCAGCTACCCTCTGTGATGCTGTTGTTCACACACCTCCATGAAGTCCTCCTCACAGGCAAGAAAAAGGGGCAATGCCCACATGAAGTACTCAATTATAGAAATGTGCTGCCATGCCATTGGCTATAGGAATAACACCACAGCTGTTCTGCATGCAATTAGCAAGTGGGGACAGACCATCAGCTGCTCATGAGCATTACCTACAAAAGGCAAGCTGCTGCCTATGCAGAACAGATGTATACCCTACATCTGGGAGAGAGAGAGAGAGAGAGAGAGAGAGAGAGACAGAAACAGACAGACAAAGAAACCAAGCAACACATATTGGAATGAAACCAGCCATACTTGGAGAAAAAAAAGGAATGCCAAAACAAGTAAGCATGTAATGGAATGCAGTAGGGGGTATGCAATAATGGGAAATATGAAGTTCAACAAATATGTCTCAACAAGACTTGCTGTACTGATATATTGCTGATCAGAACCTATGGCAATAGCAACTGGGTCTGTCTGCAATGGCATAGATCACAGCTAAGGACCCTGAGTCACCCCAGGAAAGGATGGCTCACATATGACTACTACTGGAGTGTGTGTTGAACAATACTGACTGTGACACTGTTAGGGTAGCTACAGTGATGTCATAGATATCCATATGTTAATTGTGAAAACAATTGTGATATACATGTTTGCCTCAGAAATGTGAGAGACCTATACAGGGTATTTGCATAGTGAAATACTGTTGCAGATGTGTGTGTTGAACTGCATGTGATATTCAGAGCTCATACCATTCAACTGTCCAGTGTTATACGCACTGACCATATGTGTGCCGCATATTTGTAATTATTTACTCATAGAGTTGTGTTATGTCTGGCAAATCATTGCCAACCTGTGACGACTGACATTGCAACATATCCTTCTCTTTCTTTTGGCTGTTCCCATTAGGGGTCACCACAGCAGATCATCTGTCTCCATTTCCTCTTGTCCTCTGCATCTTGTTTTGTCACACTAGCCACCTGCATGTCCTCTATCACCACATCCATACACCTTATCATAGGCCTTCCTCTTTTCCTCTTACCTGGTAGCTTCATCCTTACCATCCTTTTCCCAATATACTCAGCATCCCTCCTCAGCACATGTCCAAACCAACATAATCATGCTACTCTCTGGTTTTGTCTCTAAACCATCCTACTTGGGCAGACCCTCTAACATAGATATCCCTAATCCTGTCCACCCTTGTCACACCCAGTGCAAATCTTAACACCTTTAACTCTGCCACGTCCAGCTCTGACTCCTTCCTTTTTGTCAATGCCACTGTCTCCAACCCATATAACATAGCTGGTCTAATTACTGTCTTGTAAACCTTCCCTGTCACTCATAATGGCACTTATCTGTCAAAAATCACTCCTGAGACTCATCTCCACCCTCCCCATTCTGCCTGTACTCTCTTCTTCACCTCTCCCCCACATTGTCATTGGTCTGAACTGTTGATCCCAAGTATTTAAACTACTCCACCTTTGCAAACTCTATACCCTACATCCTCACCATTCCTTATCCTCCTTCTCATTCACACACATATATTCTGCCTTAGTCCTGCTGGCTGTCATCCCCCCCCCTCTCTAGAGCATATCTCTACCTCACCAGGGTCTCCTCAACCTGTTCCCTACTCTCACTACAGATTACAATGTCATCTGCAAAAATCACAGTCAACGGGGACTTCAGTCTGATCTTGTCTATCAACCTGTCCATCACCACTGCAAATAAGAAAGGGCTCAGAGCTGAACCCTGATGTAATCCCACCTCCACCGTAAACGCACCTGTCACTCTCACCGCAGAACTCAATGGTGTCACACTACCCTTGTACATATCCTGTAGCACTCTTACAGATTCCTCCACCACTCCTGACTTCTTCATACGATACCACAACTCCTCTCTAGGCACCCTGTCATATGCTTTCTCTAAGTCCAAAAAGACACAACACAACTTCCGATCTCCTCCGTACTTCTCCATCAACAATCTCAGAGCAAACATTGCATCTGTACTACTCTTTCCTGGCATGAAACCATACTGCTGATCACTAATCCTCACCTTCCTTCTTTCCCTAGCTTCCACTACTCTTTCCCATAACATCATGCTGAGACTGATCAGTGTTATCCCTCTGTACTTACTGCAGCTCTGCACATCACACTTATTCTTATAATCAATACCGAAACACTTTTTCTCCACCCCTCACACATCCTCTCACTTTCTAAGATTACATTAACCAATCTGGTTAAAAGTCCACTGCCATTTCTCCTAAACACCTCCATGCTTCCTCAGGTATGTCATCTGGACCAACAGCCTTTCCATTCTTAATCCTCTTCATAGCTATTCTTACTTTCTCCTTGATAGTCCATTGCACTTCCTGATTTACCATACCCACATCATTTAACCTTCTCTCTCTCTCTCTCATTCTCTTCATTCAACAGCCCCTCAAAGTACTCTATCCATCTGCTCAACACACTCTCCTTGCTTGTGGGCACATTTCCCTCATTATCCTTTATCACCCTTATCTGCTGCACATCCTTCCTAGCTCAGTCCCTCTGTCTAGTCAATCAGTACAGGTCCTATTCTCCATCCTTAGTATCCAACCTTTCATACAGCCTTTCATACACCTCATCTTTAGCCTTTGCCACCTTTCTCTTTGCCATGTACCTCATCTCATTATACTCCTGTCTGCTTTCTTCATCTCTCTGACAATTCCACTTCTTCTTTGCCAACCTCTTTCTCTGTATACTCCCCTATACTTCCTCATTCCACCAGCAGGTCTCCTTGTCCTCCGTCCTCTGTCCAGATGTCACACCAAGCACCTTTCTAGTTGTCTTCCTTACTAGATGTGCTGTAGTTACCCAGATATCTGGTAACTCTTCACTGCCACCCACAGCCTTTCTTAACTCTTCCCTGAACTCAACCTCACAATCACCCTTTTTCAGTTCCACCATTTGATCCTGGGTGCTGCCCTCACACTCCTCCTCCTCTTCTTGATCACCAATGTCATCCCACAGACCAACATTCTATGCTGCTTAACTACACTTTCCCCTGTCTCCAATTTACAGTCTCCAATCTCCTTCAAAGAAGCCCTCCTGCATAGCAGATAATCCACCTGTGTACATCTTCCTCCACTCTTGTATGTCACCCTATGCTCCTCTGTCTTGTTAAAATATGTATTCACCACAGCCATATCCATCCTTTTTGCAAACTCCACCACCATCTCGCCTTCTGCATTCCTTTGCGTAACACCATACCTACCCATCAGTTCTGCATCCCTTCTGTTACCTTCAGCAACATGCCCATTGAAATCTGCTCCAATCACCACTCTCTCACCCTTGGGTACAGTCATCACCACTTCATCTAACTCACTCCAAAGTTTTTCTGTCTCATCCATCACGCACACAACTAGTGGAGCATATACACTAACAACAGTCATCATTACACCGTCAATTTCCAGCTTCATTAACATCACTCTAGCTGACACTCTTTTCACCTCCAAAAACACTCTTGCCATACTGTTCCTTCAGGATAACCCCTACACCACTTTCCTCCCATCCATACCATGATAGAAATATTTGGACCCAACTCTCATACACCTAATCTTACTCCCCTTCCATCTGGTCTCTTGCACAAACAATATATCAACCTTCCTTCTGTCCATCATATCACCTCGCTCTGTCTCCATACCCATACCGGTCATACTGCCAACATTAAAAGTTCCTTCTCTCACTAACACACTCCTAGCCTTTATCTTCTCTTCCTGTCATATGAGCATTAGACATCCTCCAGGGTATGTCTGTGAATGCAAAGGCTACTTTACTATCAAATGACTTAAGTGTGTTACAGCAATATTAAGAAAATGTCACTAATTTTGGTCCATCACCCCCCATGTATGTGTGGCATCCTCCAGATGGCCTGCTCTAACAGGTTGACAGGAATGACTGAGCAGAAAGATTGTAAATACAGTGTGCCATAATGACATATAACAGAAATGTATATCAGGTATTACCTGTACACATCTGTGTATGAGTAAGTGTACTTGGCTGCCTCATAACAACAGGCATGGGATGCAAAATGTCAGGTAAATAAGCTGTACATGTTGTACATGTGTGTGTGTAATCTCAGTTTCTGTGCATCCAACAGAGTTAGATTTCTACAACTGCTGGTTGTTGCATTGCCCTGACACAGACATGGGTACTAGAATAAGCATGATTATCAGGTTGAAATTTCAGAGGTGTTCAACTGTGTTATGACCTTGTGTCCATGCCTAGTACAAACAGCCATATAACCACCAACATAGCTGTATGGACTCAGCAATACCTTACCTGTAAAACCTGTCTCCACCAAAGTAGAATAATTCCCTTTGCTGGACAGCAGCAATACACAAACCACATAATTGGTTCCTATATCGGCTGTACAGGTCAGAGTAGGAGGAAGCACCAACTTGGCAGCAGGTCAACCTTTGTCTGAATGAGCATATAAGGTCACAGGTGGATTACTGTAAGGCTAACTTTAAGTACAAATTGGACACATCCACCAAGGGCAATCACAAGGCCGTCTTCACATATGTCTGCAATCTCAAAGGCAACAACCAAACCCACCCTGTAATGGTGGTCAGTCACACCACGTACACACACACCTTAGCTATAGCTAACCTACTGCAGGCAGGTTTAGGGCAAACATCACCCCCCTGGCTCACCATCAGTGTAGGTGCATATGCAAAGCACCCGCACCCACCCCTCATCAGGGAGCAGGTGCATACTGCCTAATCAAAGTCAACAAAAGCAAGTCTCCATGGGACCTGAGAGCATTCCTTTATGCATCCTACATGAACTCAGGCATATGATTCCAGCTCCATTACACACTGTATGCAGGCAAAGCCTGAACACCATTGATATCCCATCTGCAAGGAAGATGGCCACTGTCATCCCTCTACACAACCATGAATGATGAATGGTGGTTTATGCAATGTACTGGCCCTCATTGGGGGGGTAACATGACACATCAGGACCAGGAGTGCAATGCAGGTTCATACTGTGCTAATAGATGACAGGGGTATGATGTGGTTGTAAGTGGTGGCTAATGATAGGTAATATTGATGTGCTGGCTCTGTAAATAACTCTGGGCAATGTTTGAGGTCCTGTGATGTGTTTCTCTGTTTATGTCTTCCAGGTTCCATGCAGCATCAGCCGGCATACACTTCAGAGGAGACTGCAGGTATTACTGAAGCAATAATACAGCACCATGCGGTGCTGGTGAGCCAGAGCTGACAAAATCTGCAGGAGTGGACTGCTCTGTGGGATGACCTTGTCCACGTAGTGAACACCTTGAGCCACTATGGCCACACATACGGTCAGGTCAGCCCGGCAAGGGCTGCTGCTGTGGCCAGGGACTGTACTGCTATGGGTGGTGGTCCAGTCACACAGGCCCCACTTATGGCAACAGAGGAGCTCCTTGCCAGCCCCTACACAACACCCAACACATGAAACACCAGTCGTGTAGGTGGGTGGCACCCAGGCAACAGGGGAGGAGCATCCAGGTAAGACCACAGTGTATATCAATTTATTCATGTAGCAGTCATACTGTCTTCAAAAGAGTATCTAGATGCATATGCCAGTGGGGTTTAGGAATGCACACAAGTACACATCTATGGTGAGGGACAACAAACTGTGTACTATCATAGCTTGTACTGCACCTGTGCAGACACGTAGCATTCATCTTGTACTAATGTCAAATGTGAGTCTGCTGACAATACCTCTCCCCCACAACTACATCGGTACCTCTGGTCTGCATGTGGGACAGCAGCCTGAAGCTGGTGAGTATGGTATTTTGCTGTTGTGGCTCACCAGTACCCCAGGCATGTTAAGGTCATGCATGTGACCATGCACACAACTGTTACTCTCAGCTATTTTGCAATATCTGTATGGCCACTTGCGGTGGGATTAACTGCATTGCATCACAGTAATCATTACAGGGGCCTATTTGCAGGAGATGTCACATATCTGTGGCATACCTCACAACCTGTCATTGCAAGAAATATGGACAAAGACTGATAAAATGGGGGAATGAAGGCCCAAAACTAGAGACATATTTTATAAATTAGTGCTATAAAGTGCATATAAATGGTGTACACACACCTGTTAGAATGCCAGGTATTTGTGAAATACAAAAATAAGAGCACAATAACACATTTCTGAACTCTTCCAACCATTCATGTGACCTATAACCTGTACAATTCAATTGTAAAACAAACAAATCTGTTAAGAGAACAATTATGACACATAGAAAACTTACAAGAAGCTAGATGCATACGTGTGCACAGGCTGAAGCTAATACTGTGTTGAAGCAGCTTTTGATATTATTACAGCATTACGTCTTCTTGGGTACACACCTGCCATCAATTACAGAGACTCTTTGATTAACAGCAAATAATGGTCAGCTGTCCTACCAGGATTCTTCTACATTTACTCAGTTGCCTGCTACAGCAACAGCCATAGTTTGCATACAGCTTACGAAGCAGCAAAGGGATCTCATTTGTGAAAGGTATCAGCCCAGAGAAGGGTACATGCACATTTCCACAGTATTGCATATACCATGGAACACAGTGAAGACAGTCATCAAATGCTGGTGGAAGTATGGGACAACAGTGACATTGCAAAGAACTGGACATCCCTCAAAATGTGTGGAAAAGACAAGACCCAAACTGGTCAGGGAGGCTGCCAGGAGACCTACAGCAACACTACAGGAATTGCAGGAATCACTGGCAAGTACCATTTGTGTACTACATGTGAAAACAATCTCCCGTATTCTCCACATGTCTGGCCTATGGGGTATGTTTGGAAGATGGCAGCCTTCTCACACACAGAACAACATCCAGGTCAGGCAAATTTCTCAAGAAAAATACATCAGGTCCCCCAATAGCATGTGGGGAAATGTGTTATGGTGTAATGAGACTAAGGTTACACTTTTTGGCCACAATACCAAAAGGTTTGTTTGGCACAAGAACAACCCTGTGCATAACCAAAAGTACACCTTCCCCATGGTGAAGCATGGTGATAGCAGTGTCCTGCTTTGGGGTTGCTGTTCATAAATTGGAAGTGGACCTGTAGCCAAGGTGGAAGGGATTAGGAATAGTTCAAAATGCCAGTCCCTTTTGGCACAAAATCATCATGTGTCTGCTAGAAAGCTGTGGATGGAGAGGACTTACACCTTTCACACAACACTGACCCATACCATACATCAAAATCCATAAAAGAATGTTTTCACCAGTAGACAATCAATGTTTTGGAATGGCCGATTCCACACATACATCCAATAGAGAATCTGTGGGGTACCGGGAAGAGGCCTGTGCAGAAGTGATGCCATCACAATCTGACAGAGTTGGAGTGCTTCTGCAAGGGAAAGTGTACAAATATTGATAAGTTGAGATGTACCGTGCTGATACACACCTTCCCAAGAAGACTGGCTGCTGTTATGAAATCAGAAGGTGCTTTAACAATGTATTAGTTTAAGGGTATGCACAGTCATGCAACCTGCCTATTGTACATATCTCAGCTTCTATGTTACCCCTAACCAATGTTTGTTCTTCAATTGGATTGCACAGGTTATAGGTCACATTAAAGGTGGGAAATGTTATCACATGATTTCTGTGGTCTCATGTTATATGTCAGACAAACCTGGAATGTTAATAGGGGTGTCTACACTTATAATATCCACTGTAAGCTTAGAAGGTTGTTAGTGTAACCGGTTCTGTTGTAACATACATGAACTGCAGGTTTTGAAGTGTGAGACTCAAAATATGTCATTAAATAGTGACACCAGTCCTCATATCATCCCAATAATATGCCGAGGCACTGGAGAACATCAATTGTTGGTACTATAAAATAAATTCTTTGGATATACTGGCTGAGTTGTTTCCTGGACTATTTTTCCTTCTTGGTGGTTTAATTACAGGATTTATGATGAACAGACCAGAAATATGAGCCACACATGTAGACATTCAGCGACACTCTGCACAGTTGAAAGGTATGTTCTGTAGGAGCTGTCACTGTGCTATACAGTTGAACAGTAATTATTTGTACATGGTTGCATTGTGTGCTACTTGAAGGTCCACCACCTACTAACACTAATCACATATCACAGGGGTGTATATAAGCAGAATCAGGAAGTGGAAAGGGCTGCACTGCATGATGTTGAGGGCTTGTCCAGGGTGTGAATGTAGATGTAGTGGTGTGACTGTGTTGTGAATGTCACCAGTTGGCTCTTTGGCTATTGTGAGGTCTGTGTAATGCCTGTCTGCCAACTCACCTGTATGTGTGTGCATGTGTGTGTGTGTGTGTGTGTGTGTGTGTGTGTGTGTGTGTGTGTGTTGTAGCAGCAAATGGTATAGTGCAGGTATTAATTTACATATGTTGTCTTTCCCCCACAGGTGGCCATAGTGGCCGCGGTCCCTCCCGCTCAGTATCTGATGTCAGTGTCTCTGCAGACTCTGGCAATGATGATGGTTATATTCAGGTACAGGTGGTGTTGTCAGGGGCTGAATCTGTGCCATCAGTTGGCATCCCACAGTCATCCACAATGTCCCCACACACAGTCACAATGCCCACACATGCCCCATCCCCAGCAGCCACAGATGATGGACAGTTGGCAGGTAGTGGCATGGAACAGGCTAGAGTGTTGACTATGGCAGGTGTGAGTGTAGACACTGACCATAGCCAGGGTACTGGCAAGGTCCCAGACAGGCAGATGGATAGGGGTGATCACAGGAGGACTGTGCTCATCAAGCTGCTGTTGCACGTGCCACAGCAAGTGTCAGCAGACGCATGTTTTGGGCTGTCATGGATGTGCAGAGATGTAGTGAATGCAACACCAGACAAATACTCAGGGTGGTGGATGCAACTCTTCCTGATTTACGTAGCAACACAGGTGACCTTGTTAAGGCCACACACCAAAATACTGAGGTCATGAATCTTGGCAATCCTTAACCAGCATGTCTGAGCTAGAGTGTGTGGTGGGAGATGGGCATCAGCGTAGGTCAGCATCAGCATCAGCTGAGAGTCTACGGGGTCATGCATGTCCACACTTCCATAGTGGCAGTGACACTAGCACTACCAAAGGAGGGTTGCTGTCTACATCACAATGGAGCAGGCTATGGGCACGTGGTCCTGGATGGTCCCATCAGGGATACGGATCCAGCAGACAGCAGTCACCATCAAGTAATGTCCAACATACCCATGTGTAGTGCAGCCACATGGCATGACTGTGTGCATGCACACACATATACACATAAATCTGTATCACAGGCAGTTCACCTCCAGACACACACATCACCTCTGCACAGCCAATCTATAGGATACCCCTCCATAGACACACATGTGGATGTTAACTGTATGGCCCAGCCTAGGTATCTGGCAAACCCACACCACACCCTGTGCATATGATGATACCTGTGCCACATCCCTGTCATCCATACCATCGATGCAAAGACAGGATAATATGGGTGTGATGCACAGGGTGAATATAGTCCAGTGTAGCTATGTAATACTGTGTAAGGTGCTGTCTGCTTGCATTTGTTATGGGTACACATAAAGGTGTATGTGCCTTTTTAGCCATGATGCATTATTGTTGTTAGTACCACTGACTGCATGTAGTCTGACAAGCTGTATTCTGTGTTCCAGGTGTCTGTGTGTCTGCAGACTGTGGCCCTGCAGACATTACCATAGTGGGGTATAACAGAGTGGCAATACACCGACGGTTTCATTGTCAAGGTGCAGCTTTATATGTATGTATATCAGGTGTGTATGCATGAAACAGTGTGTGATGGACACTGTTATCAGACAATGTGACCTGGCACACATACCCCTTGTCACAGATGGGTAGCCTTCAGACATGTCACCTCAGTGTTGTGTAGTACTACAGGTTCATACATATGGAACAGGTTACTGGAGTACTGTCAGTAGGTCCCTGACCAGTTTAGACATTAGATTGACTGCAACAGATTCACATGTCAGAACATGTTGCCACTGCCATTTGTTTCTCATACACTCAACCCTGATGCAGCTGGTGAGGGCATGCATGGTACTGTGTATGACAGGTTTGTGGTATGTATTCCTGAGTTCACAGGGTGGAACAGGGAGACAAATTGGTATATCCTTTGCATACATACAGTAAAGACTGACACAGGGGATGTGCATACAGTAACACAGACACAATTGGCAATGGGCAGATTTGTAAATATCCATTTTAATGTACTATAGTGCTACATACACATGACATGCCCCACATAAATTATATTTGTGGGACATAACCCACTACCTCTTACAACATGTAATGTTGTCAATGCCTTCATGGATGGTGAGATAGCCCACCAGAAATAGCAATTGGCATAATTTATTGCTCCTACAAGCCTAGACAAGTGATAAGGTAACAGATGTTGTATCAGCATGATGTTTCAGTCAGGTATGATATCTGACACTGACATGTGTGTCAGTACACTAACTGTGACCTATATGGCATCAATGTCACATACATGGCCATTGTTAGGGGACACAGACGACATATGGGTTGCAAACCATATTCTGTAGACATCTGTAAAGATGACTTGAATGGTCTGTACAATGGTTTGACATGCTGCATGTGAGGCAGATGCCATTAACATGCTATATAAAGAAATGCCATCGGGAGGTGGTAAACAGATGTGGATGTTACACACATCAAAATGGTATAACCCACACAGGATATGATTCTCACCCAAACACACACACAAATACACAGTTGCCAATATTGAGATTAGTACCTCTAACTATCTAGTTATTTCTACTTTAGTATTATGCAATTATCAGACACACCACAGAGCTTATATGTATTCATCTTGTCCAAAGGTACTTTAAAGGTGAATGACATTAGCAAGCCTTCTAAAGTAGGGTGACAGGATGTGTACAGGGTAGTACACAACTCAAAATGGTATAACCCACACACAATATGATTCTCAACCCAAACACACACACACACAGACACACACACACAGTTGTCAGTATTGAGATTAGAACCCCAACCTATCTAGTTATTTCTGCTATAGTGTTATGCAGTTATTAGATGCACCACAGAGCTTATATGAATTCACCTTGTCCCAAAGTACTTCTAAGGTGCTTGACATCAGCAGACCATGTAAAGTAGGGTGATGGGATGTGTGCAGGGTGGTACACAACTCAAAATGGTATAACTCACACATGATACAATTCTCAACCCAAACACACACACACACACACACACACACACACACACACACACACACACACACTCACACACACACACTTACTTGCCATTATTGAGATTAGAATCCCTGCCTATCTAGTGATTTGTACTATAGTGTTACACAGTTATCGCACATGCTACGGAGCTTACTGGGCTGACAACTAGCCAAAAGTGCTGATAAGGAGAATGACATCAACAGGACTGAAAAAGTGGGACACTTATCAAAACAAATCTAGTTATTTGTACTACAGTGTTATGCAGTTATCGCATGCTATGCAGAGTTTATAGAGGTGTTAGGTTCCAATGGTACTTCTAAGGTGAATGACAGCAGTAGATCTAGTGAAGTAGGGCAGTGTGAAGTGTACTGAGTGGGAGCAGTCTCCTAATACTTAGACCTACGGGGACACACACACACACACACACACACACACACACACACACACACACACACACACACAAGCAGGTGATGTGATATTATAAACCTAACTTCAGTACTGTTACACAGTGGGGCTCAAATTTTATGCTGGCACATGAAACTGTTTACAACTGGTATGCCACTGTCCACAGCAGGACATCAATGTATGCCATTCAGGGAATCCGTGTATATGACTCACTCTGTCTGTGTCCCCCTGTGTGTCTCTCTGTCTCTCTATTACTGTCTGTCTCTCTCTTCCCCACATCTATGTGTGTGTATGCTTGACATATGTTATCTGTTGCCCATATATATGTCTGTGTATCTCATGTAACAGATGCAGATATATCACATATGGGCCAGCTATAGGTAGCTGAGGGTAATCCTGTCTGATGTATGTGTGTGGGGACAGCTAAGGTGCACATAGCTGTCTGTATGCAGAGACATATATACACAATACATTCATATAGTCTGATGTGGGTTCCAACATGTCTTGTGATTCTCTGAGTGTAGGAGCATGCCCAGTGTGACCTTTTATAGTTAGAGTGGGACTCCATTCCAGAGATATGTGTACTCCAGACCAAGGTTTTGTGTGCTACAGCCATACCTCTCAGGAGTACATAGGAATTTCCTCAGGGTACTGTGTGTGTTTAGCAGACATTTTCTGACATATCTGTAGTCTGACACTGCAATGTATTGTGTCATTACCTAGTGTCAGACATCCTCAGATAATCACAGTGCTTTACCAGAAGAATAGTAGTTGTATGATGCATAGCCCAATATTATGAGGGCAGCTATGTACATTCTTGCACAACCAGGCCATTTGTGAGGTGTGGCTAGAGCCAGTAGAGTGATGATGCACTGTGTAAACAGTCCAGCAAGTGGGTGATATACCAGCTGGGGATCTCCTGTTTGTGTGGTATCTTTCTAACCTGAGATGTCATATCCTTGTATGGCCATACCTCTCACCTGTACATTTGTTGGAAGGTTGTCCAGGTGTTTGGCTAGAGGTTTCATCCTGTCTACGTAAACCTATGTTTTTATGGCAAGTTAGTTACATATAATCGAAGAGTGATGTTACAGAATAATGCCCAGATGGCTTAGTAGTTAAGGTCTTTGCCTCCCATGCACAAGGAGCAAGGTTCGATCCTGACCTCCAACTAATGCCTGTTTGGAGTTTGCATGCTCTCCCCATGTCTCCGTGGGGTTTCTCCCATGTCCACTGAGTATTTCCATCTCAAACTCACCAACAAATGGAGCTATGGGTAGCAGCACAGACTCTACATGGTGCCCTAAAGGGGAAGAGTTGTACATACCAACAGCTTTGGGCATCTAGTGTGGTGCACAGTATCCTCAAGATAGGAGTACACAGATCACAGACTGCATGCCGTGGCAGGTTTAGCCACTTGATGGTGTAAAATATGGCTCTAGGTGATTCAGTCATGTTGGGCATGGGTATTTACTGGTGGGTTGAGAACCTGGCCTACCCTGACCCACACAAGGGACCCTTGCTAACAGTGGAAGGGGAGGGGTATATGTGCCCGTATTGGCCATGTGTGCCCGCCATAAAGCATCCCTGGGTCAATAAGCTACTGGCCCAGCCTAAGTTACCAGTAGCTCTATTGAGTGAAAGCTGGATGTAAAACCAACCAACCTGTCAAACATGAACAGAGACTTGCTATGCTTAATGTAGGTTCATTGACAGGATACAGCTTGGAAGCGGAATGCATGATGATACGGAGGAAGGCTGGACATCCTATGTATCCAGGAGACAAGATGGAAAGGCAGTGCAGCAAAGCCACTTGGCTTGGGATCCAGAGTCTATTACTCAGGGGGAGGGCAGGCTAGAAATGGTGTAGGAATTGTAGTGAGAGAGAGGCTTCAGAAGGCAGTAAGGGATATCATCTGAATTAATGACAGACTCATGGAGTCACACTCCAGTGTAATGATAGGACACTATTCAAAATCTCAGCCTATGCCCCACAGCAGGGTTCTGATAGTGAGGAAAAGAGTGCATTCAGATGCAGAAAATACATGAATTGGTGTTGATAATTGGTGACTTAAATGCACATATTGGGACAAACAGAACAGGATAGAAGGACTGCTTGGGTCCACATGGGTGGGGCAACAGGAAGCTATTCTAGACTTCTGTCTGGCAAATCCCTAGATAGTAGCCAACACATGGTTCAGAAAGGGAGACAGTCACAGGATCACATACAAAAGTAGTCAAGATGCAGGTAGACTTCCTCCTAGTAATGAAAAGGTGGCACTGAGGTAGAATCCATGATTGCAAAGTCATCCCCAGTGAAACAGCTGTCCCACAGCATAAGCCACTAGTTGCCACAATCAGCTGCAAGCAGTTGTCAGAGAAGGCTCTAAGGTCAACAGAGACCAGGCCTAGAAGTTGACTGGAGAGAACGTACAACAGTTCAAGGAATTACTCAGGGCTCTAGCACCCCTAGAGGAGTAGGAAGGTGGAGTTGAAGAAGAATGGCAGTGCCTAAAAACAGCATGTGTTAGTACTACAGAAAAGATATGTGACTGAGCATAAGGTACATAAGGAACACTGGTGGTGGAATGCAGAAGTCCAGGAAGTCATCAAAAGAAAGAAGGAGTGGAGGAAGAAGTGGGAGATAGAAAAGATTGACCAAGCTAGGAAGGACTACTGGCTGGCTAACAAAGAATCTAAGAAAGAAGTTGCAATAGCAAAGAACAGGGCATCAAAGGCACTGTACCAACTTCTGGAAAGTGACTCAGCAAGGGGCACAAAGAAACTACATCAGGTTGCAAGGCAAAGACAGAAAGATAAAGAAGATAATCAGACACTCTTCATAAGGGATGCCAACAGCAACCTGCTCACCAGTCCAGACAGCGTCAAAGGTAGATGGAAGGAGTATTTCCAGCAGCTTCTGAATGAAGAAAACCCCACAGAAGCTGTACTGCCCCACAAACAGCCTATGATGAGAGAAGAAGAGGAGTCCACCCTAGAAGAAGTAAGAACAGCACTAAGAAAGACGAAGTCAGGGAAAGCAGCATGCTCAGACGAGGTTAGAGCAGATATGATAAAAATGCTGGGGGAGATAGGGGAGAAATGGCTCCTGACGGTACTAACAGCAGTGTGGAGATAAAGGTGTATCCCAGATGACTGGAGAATAAGCATACTAGAGCCAGTGTACAAGAACAAAGGGGCATCCACAATTGTGGGCAGTACAGAGGCATCAAACTCCTATCACATTGTATGAAAGTTCTGGAGAGGCTGATTGATAAACGGATACGCAGCATAGTAGAATGTAAGTTTGGAGATGAGCAGTTTGGATTCAGATCAGGATGCAGCACAATTGACCCAATGTTTGCATTGAGATAGATACTTGAGAAGAAGCTAGAGATAAGGAGAGAGTCCAACTGGGCATTCCAAGACTTGGGGAAAGCATATGACAAGGTCCTAAGAAATCTGATCTGGGCAGTACTGTGGGGGTTTGAAGTCCCAGAAACACTGGTAGAATTAGTGCAGGCTATGTAAAAGGACCCAATGACTCAAGTACAAACAGTGTTTGGCCTCACAGAGGGATTCCCAGTGGGAGTGGGTGTACATCAAGGTTCAGCTCTGAGCCCACTGCTGTTCACACTGGTGATAGACTACATTAGCAAACAGGTTGGAGGGGAGGGATCAACAAATCTTCTGGATGCAAATGATGTGGCAGTGCAGACAGACTCTGAGCTAAAACATCAGCAAAGGATAGGAGAATGGAATGCAAATCTAAAGGCCCATGGGATGAAACTAAGCACAGATAAGATGATGGTAATGGCAGCAAATTGGGGAAATCAGAAGAACCTAAGAATAGAGATAGATGGGACGACAGTGGAACAGGTAAACAACTTCAATTATCTGGCAGGGGTAGTTGAGGAGAAAGGTAGTCAGAATGAAGAGGTCAAAGCTAGAATCAGAGGGGCTGCAGCCAACTGGCATAGAGTATCAGGTGTAATCTATAACAGAAGAATAACAAAGAAGCAGAAAAGTAAGGTGTACTAAACAGTAGTGTGACCATTACTGTTGTATGGTACAGAAACCTGGGCAGTAAAGGCAGATCAGTTGAAGAAGCTAGAGGTGATGGAAATAAAGTGCCTGAGAAAGGTCGTAGGATGCACACTGTGGGACAGGTAAAGAAATAAGGACATAAGAGCAGAAGCCAAAGTAGCACCAATTGCAGAAAAGATAAAAGAAAACAGATTACGATGGTTTGGGCACATGTGTAGAAAAGCAGAAGACAATCTGGTGAGGAAGATTTGGAACCGACAGGAAGAAGGTAAGAGGAAACAAGGACATCCAGCAAAGAGGTGGATGGATTGTGTGAAAGAAGATCTGTGACAGTCAGACATGAGTGTTGAAGAAGGCAGGAATGTGGCACTGAATCGAGAAAGTTGGCAACTGTTAACACGAAACCCTGACTCCATGTAGAAAAAATGGGAAAAAAGGGGGGTTGATGATGATGATGTTACAGAATAATGACAGACATTACTGTTTCAGACTACATAACCTTCAGACAATTCCCACTACTGCAAACCCCTCACCCTACCAACTTTCTCAGTATGTAAGGGCAATATTTATGACACAGACCTATCATTGTGCCTTTGTTTCACTTTTATTTCTGCCTGTGTCCAGACATCTTCCTGTCAGAGGTTTGGAGTTATGGATGTGGGTACAAAGTGCATTGCACTGTGCAGACATGTCCATTATATGTAAAAGCAAACATAAGTAAAAAGGATTTTTGACAATAACCACTGGCAACAGTACCTAAAAGCACTTAGATTCACAAAAGCCTTAGCACCTCAGCTACACATCATTCAAGATGTCCATTATATGTGTAGTATATTCCACATAACACTGTGACTTCCAGGTATGTCAGTGGCATAGCAGTGGGTGTAACTGACATTTATAACAGTTGGCACTGCAGTTATCTGCACATGGCGCTGTCAAAGACAGCACTGTACCTAGGGCACTACAAGACGACTGCCAGGAGAATGTGCTGGCCAGATCCTGACAGTATTAACCATGCATACACATAGCTCATTGACCCCTGCATATTGTGGACATGCAACATGTTTTCATGTATATTGGTACAGCTCTGCCAATGTGTGCTATGCTGCTATTTCCCTACAAATATACATGTTACTGCATTTCTGTGGGTATAACGGGGGCACACCTGTCACCTGTACACATTTGCACAGACTGTGCTGATATCTGTTTTACATTTTGGTTCCATTTACCATACTATTGTGCCCTGTCATGGGAACTAGAAACATATCAGTAAAGAGCACAGGTTAGATTGTAATGCATAGATTTGAGTTTCAGACTTCTTACCCTTCATAGACTTCCTGCAACTGTGAGTCCTGCTGGGCTATCACTGTGAGTCTGTAGGGGGGTAATTCAAAATTGCCAACATTTGTGTGCCTTTACCAGACATTTCTCTCTGGCTTTCTACATCTGACTTGCTGTGTGGGTGTGAAGGGTGGGTATGGGACCCCCACACTGACATCCATGCCTGTGACCTATGACCCTCCAGTTAGTTGTCCCCACACATATACTGCAGTAGGATTTGCCACCTTGGGTACTACTGCATAGTGTTTAGACACCTGTTTTTGGCAGACATTCCCTGGTGTCCCACATAGCTGTCAGTTGTCTGCTGCTATCCCAGTAGGTCACCCCATTCCCTTGCATGCATGCAGCATTACCATAGATATGCTAGCAAAACATACGAATCCATTTATTTGTTGTTAAGAAGACTGACTTACCTTGTGCCTGTGGCAGTTGTGAGGAGGGTGCTTGAGGGCTGCCTATGTTGGATGCACACAGTACACTGCCTATATATGTTAAGTTACAGGTAATGTGATCTGTGTGTCATCTATTTTACTGTGTGTGCGAGTCAGAGAGAGGTGTCAGTTCCTGGGGACCCTACTGTGTCAGTGTGTGTGCTATCCGTTGCCCCTTTGCCAAGGCCTGAGCATACTGGACATGCCTCCATCTGCCTACAGGAGCAGGCTCAGGGGCCTCCTCCTCAGAGTCCCTCTGTGCCTGTGGGGACCTTGGCAATGCTGGTGGGCTGTGTGGCCCTTCTCTGTGCTGTTCCAGCTGCAGCTGTTTCCACAGGATCATATTGTGTAGCATGACACATACTATGAACATGTGTGCTTATGTGGCCAGAGAGTACTGCAAGGCTCCACCAGATATGTCAAGGCAGCAGAACTGTGATTTGAGCATCCCAAACACATGCTCTATAATGATCCTGGTTTGTGTGTGTGCCTCATTATCACATTCTTGTGTGGGTATGTGTGCATTTCTGATGGGTGTCATCATCCACACCTCCAGTGCATAGCCAGCATCCCCCACCAGATGGCCATATGGGATGCCCCCACTGGCAAATGCCTGGTACAGCTGTGAGGAATGCCAAATGTGGGAGTCGTGATAGCTTCCAGGGCTGCCAGCACACACATTTATGATAATGCCCTGGACATTGCACATGACCTGGTAGTTGATGGAGGGAAATCCGTTGTGGTTTATGTAGACCCTACCCTGTTCACCGGGTGGTTGCTTGATGTGGATGTGTGTGCAGTCTATCGCACCCAGTACCTCCGGGTATTCTGCTGCACTGTGGAAGAGACTAATATTGCTGGTCCTCTCCTCACGGGTGTTGGGGAACTAAATGTGCTCACTAGCAATTAGTAGCATTGCATCCAGAAAATGGTGGAGTACCCTGGATGCAGATGCCTGTGAGACCCCCCACGATGTCCTCAGTAGGTCTTAGGAAAGTACCTGTAGCTAGAATTCTTAAGGCTACACATACCTTTGTATCCACTGGGATGGGTTCCCATCTGTTGGCTGTAGGTCTGAGATGAGGCCAACACAGCTCGGTGATTTGCTGAAGTATGTCTCTGTCCACTCTGTAGTGCTCTACTCTCACCAGATCATGTAGGCCCTGGCAAATTACCCTGGGTCTGAACACTCTTCTCCTCCTACACCTCATTCTGTGGTGGTTGTCAGAATTATCCTCCTCACCACCCTCAGCCTCTAGCACATACTGATGGATCAAAGCAATGGCAGCCCCTAACATTTTTCCAGTTAAAATTCCCCCCGCATGTGTACACCAATGGTGCAGAGTTTGTGGGAAAAAACAGACTGTAAGGTGTTTATATAGTTTATACTGTTGTGCTGCAGATGCCGCATGTATGATTGGCTGACTATGATGCATTCCACCTGCTAGCTATGTCAGTTGTTCTTGATTGCTTTTATTCTGATATTTTCCTTTTTTCCTTTGCCATTTCCACCACTTTTAAGCCCTGAGGCTCACCGTGCAAACCCGGTGTCCAAATGTAAACAGTCCTGCTATTTCCAGGGGGGGGGGGTTGTTTTGTTTTAGATGTGGTGCACACCATGCAAACCCATTTAGGTAATATAAACATAAATAAATGGCTCTTCCTGGAAGGGAACATGCTCTTCATTTCATGGAATAAGTCAAAACAGTCTCAGGCACAACCCCTTGCTTAGCTGTGCTTAGCAAAGCTTATCTGGGGGCCATAGGGCTCCAATGTGCTTACACCATGCATGACACACCCCCTTTTCATGTCTGCTGCTCCTCCTGCTTACAGAATTTTGTTATAGCACCTACATGGTTAGGTGCAGTATGGCACTTAGAATATTTTTGTGATTCAGCAAATTTTCCCTCATTTGCATACCCCACTGCCTTAGCCCATAGTTACTGAACTAATGCAGAGCCCTTCCCCTTGACATCCACTGTTCCCTGGTATTGTTTTGAATCTGAATGCCATAGACTATCATTGCAAAATGTAGATTTCCCTTAAAATTGAGTTTTCACATTTTTTTTTATTTTCAGCACGGTCCAGATTATGTGCCACTGCCCTATGCTTAAACGGCCGAGATCGGCCAAAAAAAAAACTTTTAATTTTATGAAAATGAAACACTTTTCCATGTCAGTGGCCATATATGTGGCCAATGGCATGCCTAAAGAGCATAATACATGCTTTTTATGAGTGTCATGCCTCCATTTTCATTTTTGCAGAAATGTATTGGGCTAGTAGCCAAATACATTTCTGCAACTAACACTATTCTTGCATGGATGCCTGCCTACTTGCTGAATCACTAATTCAACTCATTTGCATGGTTTTCACCAGCAAATGAGGTAATTAGCATTATGCAGTGGTGTCCGGACAGGAATAGTGTAGACAAGATCGTGCATGTCAAAACAGTAGTTTACTGGATTGCTCGGCGGCCATATTCCGTGCAGGAGCAGCTACACTGTTCCTGCACGGAAAAATTAGTTTATTGAATCCCATCTTTTTAAGAATATTATGAGGGTTATGGAGAGCTCCTGTATCACATTCTAATGACTAATGTTGGTAGAGTACACTTACATACAACTTTATTGTGTCAGACTAAAGACATGAATTACATCTTAATTTTCTCTTGCATTTCAATACATTGTACACAAATGCTGTGGAACTTTGTGCCTTGAATGTATTGAAATATTCTGCTACTGGGATTATAAAGTAATTAGCAATTCTGAAAGCTTTAATGCATGCTATTTTCATTGTAAAATATTGTAAAATATTAAGTATTACTGTATGACATACATTTTTAAAACTGATTTTATTTGCTCTTTTGTTTTCAATTGACTGACTGTACTGTGTGACAAGGTTCCATAAAATTCATGACGTAAGCTAATTTACCCTTTCGACAGAGAATACTTATATAACAAAAAAGGGAGAGACAGAAAAACGGTGTTATCAAGACTCAGTGTGCTAGTCTACTAAAAGTATCATTTAGCAAGCATATAGAAGTCTTGCTACATGCAATTCTCTCAAACAAAAATATACATCTTTGATTCATTTCCTAGAAAGTCACTCTGAGTTTCAGTTAGTATATAATAAAACCCAAGTTTCAGAACTTTTCATCCCTTTCAAGAATCACTACTGTGTATATGTATAAAACACATAGTACAACTTTTTTCAGGCTACATACAGTGCCCATGTTGCCTGCTGTGTTTTACACAGGGCTCCTAATCAGTTCTGGCAGCAGTTGCGACTGATTAGGTCCATTCATGGATGCTTGTAAGACTCACTTTATTTTATTAGCTAACTATCTAGATGCTTTTACAGTTCTCCTTGATTAATATTTTTAGCCCTTTCAATAAAAGAACAACATATTTTTTCTTTTCTCTCAGTATTAGTACATAATCTGTATTTTAGGAATGTGCATTGTGACAACACAAATTAAAATATTAACAAACATGCAATGTGACAGTGGAGCTTTTATTTTCAAACCTATTTAAAGTACTGCCGTTCTTTGCTCTCAAAATAGCTATTTAATGCTAAACACAAAATTTGTATTTTACCAAGTCTATGGACTGCAACAGTGAGCATCTTTATAATTTTAATCTCACAATATGCACATACATGTATTTTCTATGTCTAACACTGTCCCTGTAAAAAACAAAGCAAAGAATAATTTTCATGCAGATACCCAGTGAGATATGTAATGGGTTTCCTTAGTTTACCATCTGTGAGTCTTACTATTTCATTTCCTTATAGCTGCTGTTCAATTTCATCCTTGATGAGATGCTTCCATCATGTTGCAATTTCCACTTTTCACCCATCTTTTACCGTACCCTTATATGCCACCTAATTTAAACCATGAATATATTTTCTCATGCTCTACAAACATGGCTCCAGTGTGTCTCTGTCATTGCAAAAAGTAACAAGGGGAACCAAATGTGCCTGCATTTAATGTATGCCTTTGCACTGTATTTCTCAAAGCATCAAATAATATATTAAATTATGTTTGCATAAAATCTATCTGGTTTTCTCAGACAGCTGTCATTTCTTTCTATTTTTATTGAAACACCCAATGCTTTTTTTTTTAAATCAATCATCATTTGTATCAACAAGTAGTACACTGTTATATGAGGCCAGAAGATTGAAAAGTTGTATGTCCTATTCCTACTCCAGCTGCTTGACTTTGGGCCGGATTCACGAAGGCTTGCACGGAGTCTAAGAGTAGAGTAAGACTCCAGACAGCCAATATGTCTGCCGAGCGATCCAGGAACAGCCGGCAGGGGCGTGCATGAGAGCTCCTAAAACTACTCTTGCATGGACAGTATTAGGTTATGCAAATTACCTCATTTGCTGCTGAAAGCTATGTAAATGAGGTACATTTGCGATCCAGGAAACACTAACCTGTCCAAGTAAGAGTAGTGTTATTTGCAGAAATGTACTCGGTTGGTTACTGAGTACCGTTCTGCAAATAGCAAAACAGAGCTATCACAGCTCCAAATAAAGGATGCATCCAGTTGAGGAAGCATGTCAATGGCCAAATATAAGGCCATTGGCATTTTTATCCATTGCAAAATAATAAAAAATATTTTTTTCCCCGATCTCCGATGTTCAAGCGTAGCACAGCGCCACGGAAACGTGCAGCTCTCTGAAAACTAGAAAAAAAAAATAAAAGCCAAAAATCGGCATTTTATTCAAAATATTCATCTGCCATGCAGGTGAATGGCAGGTTGAAGACAACAAGGCTACTGAGTAGTGGTTGCTCAGGGTGGAAGCTCATTCTGAGAGATGTAACCAAGCATTAATAGGCAATCCTATGCAAATGAGTATAAGGATAGTGAATCCCAGTTTTCCCTGCCATGTGAACCATGTCCCTAGAGTGTAAGGGTAGGATTAGGGGAGTAACAGAGTTGAAGATAGGTGACATCATGAGGGGGTATTTATCAAAGCTGTAAGCTTATTGGAGCAGAGTGGTATGTGTTTGCTGTGAGTTACTCAGGACTGGAAGAGGCGTGTCTACAGTTGTCTAAACTGAAACCCAGAAGCTGAAGGTGTACGCTGTGGCTATCACTAAAGTTTCTTGCAAAGCTGCTTACACTGTGTGCGCGCATGTGCATGCCTGTAAACCTGTCTAAGCCTGTGTGCGCGTGTGTGCGCCTGTGTAAGCCTGTGTAAGGCTGTCTAAGCCTGTGTGCGTGGATGTGCACCCACCTAAGCCTGTGTATGCCTGTGTAAGCTTGTGTGTGTGCGTGTGCGCTCATGTGCACGTGTTTGCGCTTGTTTGCGCGGTGCTGCCCCCTGTGGAAACAGAAAGGGAAAAGGAAGGAAAAGTAGCAATAGGAAGTTAACCAAGGAGAACTAGCAGAGCTGCCAGGTGAAATCAATCAGAATCAGCCAATTACACAGGCAGTACACTAGCCCAGTCCAGCACTTAAAACTCTGCAAACAACATTCTCCTATGTTTTTCTCAGAAACACTGCAACACTGCAGTTTACAAAGAGAAGTGAAAACTTAAAAAACTTAACTGAGACAATAAAATGTTAGGGGCTGCCATTGCTATTATAAGGCAACATGTGCAAGATGCTGAGGGTGGTGCCATTGCGAATGCTGCTGAGCAACCCACAGTGAGGAGACAAAGAAGAGTGTACAGACCCAGGGTAATCTACCAGGGGCTACATGAACTGGAGATAGTGGAGCGCTATAGAATGGACAGCGACCTCCTGCAGCAAATTGTTGAGCTGTGCAGGCCACACCTCACACACAGAACCAGCAGAGGGGAACCCATCCCAGTGGAAACCAAGGTATGTGTTGGCCTAAGAATACTAGCAACAGGTTCCTTCCAGAGACCAACTGGTGATTTGATGGGAATTTCACAGGCATCAGCATCCAGGGTACTGCACCAGTTCCTGAATATCATGTCAGCACATGTTGGTGATCATGTATATTTCCCCAATTCCCATGAGGTATTGACCAGCAATATGCATCTCTTCCAGCAAATAGCGGAATACCCTGAGGTAGTGGGTGCAATTGACTGCACGCACATACACATCAAAGCACCAGCTGGTGAGTGGGGTAGAGCCTACATTAACCACAAGGGCTTCCACTCCATCAACTGCCAGGTCGTGTGCGATGCCCAGGGCATAATACTGAATGTGTGTGCTGGCTGCCCTGGAAGCTACCACGATTCCCATATCTGGCATCTGACACAGCTGTACCAGACATTTGCCTGTGGGGACATCCCTGACGGTCACCTAGTGGGGGATGCTAGATATGCACTGGAGCCATGGCTGATGACACCCATCAGAAATGCACACACACCTGAAAAAGAACTCCATAATGAGGCACACGCACAAACACAAAATGTAATTGAGCGTGTGTTTGGGATGCTCAAGTCATGGTTCCAGTGCCTGGACACATCTGGTGGAGCCTTGCAATACTCACCAACTACATGAACCCAAATTGTCATGGTATGTGCCATGCTACACAATATGATCCTGTGAAAACAGCTGCAGCAGGAACAGCATGGGGCAAGGCCAAACAACCCCCCACCATTGCCAAGGCCTGCACAAGCACAGCGTGACTCAGAGGAGGAACAACCTGAGCCTACCCCAGTAGGCAGAAGGAGGCGTGCCCAGTATGCCTTGGCCTTTGCAAAGAGGCAACGTATAGCACATACACTGACTCAGTATGAACCCTGGAAATGATACCTCTCTCTGACTCGCACATAAAATAAAAGGGATGCCTAACTTGACACTACCTGTTTCCAAACATGTATAGGAAGTGTAGCATGTGCATCTGACCTAGGTGGTCCTGCAGCACCACCTAAGGCATGATTGCCATGTTTTAAGCAATATAAAGCAGTACTAAGCAGCTTTTACCGATATTTAGTATATGTAAACAAAATTGCCCGTGCTAACTAGCACAACGTCGGGCAACGTTGAGCAATGTTGGGCAAGGTCGGGCAAAGTTGAGCAAAGTCAGGTAAACATGCTCATATATGCTTTACTGTTCCTTAAGCAGTCTGGTCTGCCCAGCATGAAAATAAAAAGCAGTGATAGGGCTTGAACCCAGGATACTGTGCACTATAGTCACCGTACTGAACCACTAAGCCATGATAGCATTTCAGTGGCACAGACACAGCAGGACAATTGTACACTAATGCAAACAAAAAGAAATACTGTATCATACACCTGAAGAGGCATATGGGTAACCTCCCCTACAGGCCTATGCAGACAGAGAACATCAGGCCAGATGGTGTGATATGGGTTGTGTAGGCTATGAAGTCGCAATCTAATATACATGACATTGGACTTTAGGATCTGTAGCACAGTAGTCTGCCTCAAGCCAGTACAATAGGCAACAGTACAGACTGAAATGGTGTACCGTACATAGCAGTGCAGGCATAGCAAATGTGTGTAAGTGTCAGGTGAAACCCTCATCCTATGTACACCCACAGTAACAATCAGGTGTGCCCCTGGGTAGAAATGTACAAAGAATAGCTCTCCCCCCTGTATGTAGAAATGTTGCTAAGTCTATGCAAAGTGTCTCATGGAAGCCCTGTAGGCACAGCATGATCCCTGTTGATCTATGACACAAAGGTGAGCCCTGCTGTAAAAATACAACTTGATTTTCCATACACATATAGTATAAATGTCTATACCGGACATGCTCACAAACTCCAACAAATGTAGTGGATTTCATTCAGCATCACACTGAAAAGTCATACTGGGCATGCTCACACACTTAAAGAACTGAGGCAAATGTCAGGCAGCAACATACTGAAAGGTCATACCAGGCATGCTCACACACATTTAGGCTAAATACAGATGTGATAATAAGGGATCTATGGACAAATGTGGATAGTCATCTCTACTGCCAGCAACACATTCACAAAGTGGTCAGAAAATCATGCTATGTGTTCACACAAACTGCCAAGATCTGTGCAGGTAGGTCAAAGGAGGTTCCCACTACTCAGCAGTCATCAGACCCATCACAGAGTACCACAACACACTTGCAATGAATCTGACTAGGCACATTCAGCAGCCAGAAAGACCACTGAAGTACCTTAACAAGAGGATTACTGGCCTCAAATAGTTGCCCAAATGCAACAAGACTAAATGTAACCCAATCTGTACTCTGTTGCATACTGTCTACTCAGGAGATCTCTGCCCAACAGACAGGTCCATGTCATGGTTACACTCAGATCTGTTCTGAGTTACAGCTCAATGGCACTAAATATACAGAGCCAACTGATATTGCCAACATCCTGGCAGATAGGATCAGTGTTAACTTTACCCCCCTCTCACCCATGAAAGAGCACATCTCTATAATGGAAGACTGCAAAGTTGCTGTCATCACAGCTGCACAGGTAAAAAACACTCTCTAAAGCCAGTATCACAGCAGCCATGGGACCAGATAACTTCCCAGGCTATGTAGTATCTACTTCCCTGAAGTAAACATTAACATGGAAGGTCTGTGGCTGCTGAAGTTTCCAGAGGACTGAAAACTAGGAGCCATAATTGCAAACACTAAAGATGTGATCATCCTACAAAAGGGCCTCACTAAAACAGATGGCTGTTGTCAAAGCCAGGGGCTCTAGCTCAATGCCAAAAGGTGCATTGTCATTCCCTTTGTTAAAAACTCTGTAGCCAAGAACTACAACATAGGTGGTAGTATACTTCACACTGAAAGTGTGACAAGAGACCTTGGGTCACAGGTGGACAGTGGACACAACTGTGATAATCACATTCCCACAGTAGTCAGGAAACCCTCCTATGTGGCACACCTCATCACAAAATGTGTCTCATGCAGAATAGAAGAGGACATTGTTCCCCTCTACTCATCACTCACTAGAACTATAATAGAGTACAATGCCACTTTTACTATGTACCTCACAAGACAACTACAACAGCTGGAAAGCCTGAAGCAATACCTCACAAAGAGCATTAGCAGCCTGAAATACATGCCATACACAGACCATCTCAAAATGCTCCATCCGTACTCCCTTGCATATCGCCTATTCAGAGGTGTTCACTGCCTAACATACAAAGCTACGTCAAACACAGAGCTGTTGGACATGCTCCACATAAAACACTCGCAATCCCTCTGACCTTTTGGACCCAAAACCATGAGTGAAATACAAAAGGAAGGGGTGTACCCATTTACCTTATGGATACCCACACCTTCAGGTTAGTGGCACAGCATGAGGCCTTGGAGACCATGCAAGTGCAACTAACATTGGGCAAAGCTGCTCATCAGTTTGTAGCCTGCTACAGATCACGTACCTTGTCTCAGGAACCTCACTCAGTATTCCGGAGAACAGTGGAAAATATAAAGGTCCTATCAAACACCATTATATGAGGAAATTACAACTACCCAAACATTGACTGGGAGAATTACTTGTGTACAATGTCCTTTGCCCAATGTTTCCTAGAGTTTAAAAACTTTAACACCCTGGAACAGCTGGTCATCACGCCCACTAGAGGTGACAACATACTGGACATGATCATCACCAACATGGGGTACCAGTGTTCCACAACAGAGATAAACCCCTCGCTGGTAATATCAGATCATTAAGTAATCACACTGGACATCCACATCCCGCCCCCCCCACCCCACCCAGTCAATGAAACCACTGTGAAGACATTTTCAAAAGCAAACTGCACACTTCCCAAGACCAAAGTGGAACATTCCAAAGACCTCTTGCTATAGGATAATGGTATACAATCTACAGAATCATTTACAAGTGCATCCTATGAGCATCTACAGGGATGCATGGAACGAGACATCACAAATAAAACCAAGATGCACTCCTCCAAAAATAAGACAACAATCAGGTGGTTGTTGCCCATAAATAAGCTAGACAACAGAAGGAGGAAACAAACACTTGATAGAGCCAACTTCACTAAAGGAAAGGCATCACTGATCATTATTAGGAAGAAACAATGATCGCTCATAAAATAATCCAAGGACAGTTTCTAAAGACAAATAGCCAAGGAATGTAAGAATAACAACCACAAAGCCTTCGGTAGCTATACCAGACATGTAGGTGTCAACTTCCCAATATGCTGTCAGCTACTGAAAAATGGAAAAGTACACTGAACCAACTTTCATTGCCCACATCCAGGGGGACAAGTTCAGTGTAAACTCCCCCCATCACCCCCAAAAGGGCCCATGTCCATCCCAGAAGGATGCAGAGCCTCAGATGTCATGGACATACAGGTAAAGACAGCCCTCTCCAAAGCTAAGAACACAGCATCAATGGGACTGGATGGTGTCCCAGGCTGCGTCTTACACTAGGCCCAAAAGGAACTACACCCTCACCTAGATTCACTGTCCAGACTCAAGTGTACCACAGGCTATGTACCCAAAGCATGGCATACACTAACAGTCATCCAGCTCCACAAAGGGGGTGCCACAACAGAACCTGGAAACCATTGCCCAATATGTCTACTCAGCCTGGTCTACAAAGCTATTGAGAAAATTGTAATGGAACCCATGAACTAAGATATTGGAGACCTCCAGACACTAGACTCTACACAACTTCACCTTGTTAAAGGCAGATCCTGGCTCCTAAACCTAGTTGACTTATTTCAAACAGTGACCAAGGACATAGATGGAGGTGAAAGTAGTCCACACAGCCCACCTGGACCTCACTAAGGACTTTCTACACCATTCCCCACTCTGTCATCATGGACAAGTGTACCAGCTTGAACATTAACAGCTATGTCACAGGATGGGTGGCCAAGTGGCTCACAGATCAAACACACATGTTCAGAGTTGCGGGTGCCATGTCCGACTCTAAGCCAGTCACAAATGGCATCCCAAAGTTCTTGGTCCTGGGACCCCACCTGTTCAGTAGATACTGCTCAGAGGTACAGGCAAGCATGGGAGGTGTATGGCTGAACAGGTTTCAGATGACTGGTAACTGTAGTCCATAATCGACTCTACAGCTGTCACAGACATCCTCCAGAAGTGTCTTACAGAGACAGATACCTGGTGTCAAAACAATGCCCTCAAGCTGAATGCCAAAGAATGCATAGTCATCCCCTTTGGGTAAAACAAAGTGCACACAAATTACCACATGGGTGGTAATCCAGTATGTATGGAGAAAGTCATTATAGCCCTGGGGACACAGGTAGATAGTAAACTCCCCTTTGATGATCACATGGCCAAAGTGTTTAGACATTTCTTCTATGTAGCCCACCTAATGTCACCTAATGTAACTCACTTTGTATAGTCTGATGATGTCACCATCCTACAAATATACCTGTGGAAAGAATAACCCGCAATATTTGTATAGTGGGTGGTGTAAATGTGTACTCCTGTACTATCATAAAGTAGTTAGGTAGGGGTTTGACTCCTGCACTTGACAAGTGTGTGTTTGTGTGTGGTCTCCTTGGGAAAGAGCAACCTTTTTGGAGAGTAGTAAAACACCTTAAAAGTGGTATACTAATCTTTGTCAAGTCTGATGATGTCACCATCCTACAAATATACCTGTGGAAAAGAAATTTCCCAGTGATGTGCATAGTACAACGTGTTAACGCGTACTCCTCTAGTATCATGAAGTAGTTAGGTAGGGGTTTGAATTCTGCACTTGACAACTCTGTGTGTGTGGTCTCCTTGGGAAGGAGCAACCTTTTTAGAGAGTAGTAGAACACCTTAAAAGTGGCATACATATCTATGTCAAGTCTGATGATGTCACCATCCTACAAATATACCTGTGGAAAAAAGACTTCTCAGTAATGTGTGTAACATGACGTGTTAATGCATATTCCTCTAGTATCATAAAGTAATTAGGTAGGGGTTTGAATCCTGCACTTGGCAACAGTGGGTGTGTGTGTGTGTGTGTGTGTGTGTGTGTGTGTGTGTGTGTGTGTGTGTGTGTGTGTGTGTAATCACCTTGGAGAAGAGCAACCTTTTTGGAGAGTAGTAGAACACCTTAAAAGTGGCATACATATCTATGTCAAGTCTGATGATGTCACCATCCTACAAATATACCTGTTGAAAAGAGCACCCCCAGTAATGTGTATAGCGCGTCGTGTTAATGCGTACTCTTGTAGTATCATGAAGTAGTTAGGTAGGGGTTTGAATCCTGCATTTGATAATTGTGTGTGTGTGGGGTCTCCTTGGGGAGGAGCAACCATTTTGGAGAGTAGTAAAACACCTTAAAAGTGGTATACTAATCTTTGTTAAGTCTGATGATGTCACCATCCTACAAATATACCTGTGGAAACAAGACTTCCCAGTAATGTGTATAGCATGTCGTGTTAATGTGTATTTCTCTAGTATCATGAAGTAGTTAGGTAGGGGTTCAAATCCTGCACTCAGTGAGTGTATGTGCTCTATGTGTGTGACACTGTTGGTCAATGTGGTGTGGGTTTTGCTTTTACTACTGTATGACATATCAGTATGCATTGCACATGTGAGGTAGCTGTGTGGCAAATACATATACGTACATGTTACCTCAATTATTGCATGTATGGGAACCCTGCTTTCTCCAAGAACACATCTGTCATCTTTGCCAGACTGTGCTGCTGCTTCCCAGACCTTAGGTCACATCTGTATGCTTGTGACAAGGCCAGCCACTGCAGTGATCCCTGGCCTAGGTCATCCGTGTCACACACACTCATTACAGTTTCTATTGAATTGTGTGAGTGAGGGTTTATGGCCGAGGTATATGTCAGACCTGTTCAAATGCAGCAAAGTCTGTCAATGATGACTATTCATTATAGGTGTACAACAACCTTTGTGGATATGCATGCAGACCCCTTATTGCTTATGTGATCCACCAAGGGATTTCAAAATACCTTTGGAAATGTGATTATCAAAGGAGGGATGACGTAACACTTGGTTGCATGTACACATCGGTACCTGTTCATCATGTTGGTGGCTACTACTTATGTGGTACTGTGGGGATAATATGTTCCATAAAGGTGGATGACTATGCTTAGTTTGGCATATAGCTTTACAGCATGGGTTTGACAACAGATATCTGTCTGTATGATACCCTTGTGGAGGATGTGTGTGTCATCTGGAGAATGCATTATAGGCCACAGTATGCATTACCAGATGTGGATGGACATATCCCTACTGTGATTGCGTGTACCTAAGAGAGCTATATGCCAAACAGGAGTGGTCTCAGTAATGGGTGCAGTGAATACCACTGGTTACTGGCATAGTATAGTACCTGAAGGATCCGAATGTTGTGTGTCCTACATCTGTGTGTCAGTTGTCAAGTCATCATCTAACGATTAGTTATGGTCAGGCTGTTGAAGTTATGTATACTACCAGAATGCGAAACAATGACAGATAGTAACAGTATCACCCACAGCACAGTGTCAAACCATGTCATACACAAATGTGTAGTCAGGTTCCGAAATGTGTGTAGTACAATGCATACTGGCCACCAATAGAAACTATGGAGTGTTACTATGTAATACAGGGCATGTCACCCTACCCATGTGTCCACCATGCATTTACATGCAGACAATGTACCTCCACCATGTTCAAAAATGTACACCTGCAAATCTGTGCTACACACATCCCACACATACTGTCCACTGTCTAAGACATGCTGCCAATACTACACACATCAGCCAAGTGGCACATGGGCGGACAATACACTATTGGAACTAACCCTGGTGTAAACAATACTACACTGACAATCATAGCTTTAATGCATCATGCCTGCTCAGCTAAACCTTGAAGCATATCATTACACTCTACTGCTGACAACATGCTAACATTGCTATACTGCTATAAAGTCACCCTGTGCATCAGCACCATGGAAGCCTGTTCCTACATCAATGTTACAGATGACAGGAGGTGGCACAGGTTTCATCATATGCACAGGATGTGTTGTTGGTTTGCCAGAGGCCTACAGTGAGCCATCCAATCGACATGTATGTGTGTGCATGTGTGTGTGTGCGTGCGTGTGTGTGTGTGTGTGTGTGTGTGTGTGTGTGTGTGTGTGTGTGTGTGTGTGTGTGTGTGTGTGTGTGTGTGTGTGTGTGTGTGTGTGTGTGTGTGTGTGTGTGTGTGTGTGTGTGTGTGTGAGGGGCAAGAGTACTGCTATGGGCCAATGTTGATGCAATGTGTGCGGGTATGTGTTAGCCCTAGGTGTCTGGTTTATGTGTGTGTATGTCTACATGCACACAGTTCCACCATGTGGCTGCCATATACAGGTATTTGTGGGACAGCCACAGACTGTACCTGCCAGGCTTTACAGATCACCGTCTCTAGCCACGGATATGGTACCTGTGCCTGGCAGGGGTGCTATTGACACTATCAGGTACTAAGCCAGACTGGGTACTATCCCCAGAGGTAGATGGATGTACACTGGACCCAGGTCCCTGCTGAGACTGTCCAGAGCCATGTGCACTTGGTCTTCTAGGACGTTCTATGGACAGCCCACCCCCAACATTGCTGGGGCTGGTACTGGCACTATGGGAGTGGCTGTGACTTGAGGGATGTCCGCGGCGACTGCCAGCTGCTGATGTTGCTGGCATACATCCACATCGATGACTCAACCATCCCGCACTGTCCTGACACATGGACATGACATTGCAGAGGACATCTAATGTCTCTCCGCAACGTCTATCAGTGACCTTGGTGTAATTACGGATGGCACCAGCTAGGTCATGGATACTGTCAATTACAGCAGTGTTATGTGCTCTCTGTGCCCTTAGTCCCTGTCTGGTGTACCGTTCCATACGTGCCTGTGCCTCCATGAGGCCTGGAACATGCATGAGGTTGTAAGACCTGTGGCACGTCTGCCAGTGACATGATGAGCAGCAGTGCTCCGATGAGAACCCATGGACATCTGCCTATGTGGTACCCTTCCAAACATCTGGGTATGGCTGCTGTGTTGGGATGCATGTGCCATGGATACCACACTGTCCTGGCCAATGCCGACTGTACGCTGTCCCTCAGCTAATGGCAATGGTGATGGATATATTGGCAGTATGACTGTGTGCATGGATGGGGTGGATGCTTGTGTACTGTCGATTGGGGGCCCAATGACAGACCCTGGCAAACATGCCTGTGCCTCAACACACCTATCATCATTATCACTATTTTGCTCAGTGACATCAGTTTCCCTGCTGCAATGAACCAGCCCAAAGTCAGCACCTGTGAGAGGAAGACAGGAAACACACTTTACGACCTGTACATGATGTCAGCACACATGCACACATGCACACATGAACACATGAACACATGAACACACGCACACATGCACACATGCACACATAAACACATGAACACATGCACACATGCACACATGTACACATGCACACATGCACACATGAACACATGCATACATGAACACATGCACACATGCACACATGAACACATGCACACATGAACACATACACACATGCTCACAAATGCACTCCTCACTAAAACAGACACACACACACACACACACACACACACACACACACACACACACACACACACACACACACACACACACACACACACACACCACCAGCAATCCAGAACATACTCAATAGCGGGTGATGGTGGGGTACAGTATCACAAGGCAAACAGTTATATCACACGTGTCAGCATGCAGGACGTGTGTTTCTCAACAGCATGCAGTGCTGGTGTAGACAGCCCGTGCTAATAACAGTATACATGGCTTTGATGCATGTGTGTTGTGGTTCAGTGATTGGCCTCACCCTGGAACGCAATGTGTACATGGACACAACATTGCTGTGCAAGTATTAAAAGCTTTGCAATGTCCTGTGCACCATCACTCACAGGTATACATACCATGGCTGGATGTGTATCTGTGTGTCACATAGATATCCATTTCTGATTAGAGTGTCTGTAACTTTAGCAGATAATTGTGGACACAGGTTTAGCACATGCATGCTATGTATACACACAGGATGAGTGGTGCATGTATACCTGATGGAATACCATTGCTCAACATAGCCATTGTACAGTGGTTATGGTGAGTGCAGGACATATTGTGGACATGCCAGTGCCAGCCATGTGTGGTTATGGTGAGTGTAGGACATATTGTGGACATGCCAGTGCCAGCCATGACATGGCATGCTACAACACAACTGCAACATTAAACATCACACATACACAGTGTGTGTCATGTGACCTATACACTCAATAGCATTACAAGACATATATGTGTCACTTTGTACAAATGGTGACTGTTATGCATATTGTGTATAGGTGCATATGTTTGCACATACACAGCATTAAGGTACATAGCAGTTAATGCTATGTGTAGTACTGTGGTCACTGTAACTGGATGGGGTGTAGTACCATGAGCCATCATCATGCAGCATCATGTGGTCACTCAAGGCTACTAATGTGTGCCAGACTGGCACATACCATGCTGTACTGGAACCGCAGTACCATGGCTACATTCACCATTTCACAGCCAGTTGTTACATGGGTTTGTAAGGTGCCCAATAAGGGGCATTGCCTAACATGAATGTGTTATGTGTTGAAGAGTATCGCACAGCCACATGAGAGGCATCTACCCCTCAGGTATATTATGTGTGCTGTGTGGATGACATTTGGGATACTGTAGTGTGATCTTACAGCGGGTGTCTGAATATGCCATGTGTAGCATGTTAAAGTGTACTGCGTATGACAAAGTTGTGTATGTTGTGTGCATGTGTATCGACTCTGCCTATCCAATGTCTACTACAGTGTTGCCACAATTGTGTGGGATGTTCTGTGTATTGTATGTGTTTTAGGCAGCTACCCACATTACTGGGATGTGCATAGTCTTACAGCAAACATGCACAGCATGCATTATGTGTAGGTGTGTTAGTTGTACATGGCCTACACCTCACCTATGACATGCACATTTAATTAGCAATATTAAATGTAGAACACATGCACCAGCATGGGTCTGCTGCCTTGCTGTCACACCAGAGGGACCTACAAGGATATGAGACAGTTTGTCAGTGACAACAAATGTGGCATTGCTACTGTGTGTTTGCAATCTTACAGTAATACAAGGGTTAACAGTCACAGGCCTACAGATTATATTCCTAAGTATTAGTATTGCACAACACTAGGCACTACATCTTCTAACTACACAGTACATAAGCATGCTCTACCAATAGAGGTAACAGTAGTCTACAGCTATGCCATGTTACCTGCATGCTCCGTGTCAACTTGCTGGGTGGCTCCAGCCTCCATGATGATACATGTTACTTGTTGTTGTTGGCCAGGAGACACCTGGCTCAGGAGCAGGTCCTCCACTCTGGTGAGAGGGGGGGGGTAAATAGCTACCCCACCACCTGTGGCAAGCTGTTGTCTGTGGATATCAGACGCACACTGCCGCACATGTCTAATTAAATCACTGCAGTAATGGCGGACGTGCTCATATATCCGGTTATGCATGCCTATGTCATTTACCCTACGGACAAGATCTTGCCACAGCGCAGTCCGCTCATGCTGGTCCTGGCTGGTACTGGAGAACAGCAGGGCATAGTGCTGCATCATGCTTGTTATCTGTTCCTCTTCTGTCGGGCTATAGGTGGGATTACGATGGTGGGCCATGACCCTGGAAGACAATGAAACAATATGTGTGAGCAAGTCATGTGGCACACGTAACATTCTAAAGTACAGATATCAATTAACTGCCATATATAGCAACCTATTGGCTGTCAGAGGATACACACTTTCAATACCACATATCAGTTCTCAACCCACAACTGCCTGACAGTGCCTGGCACACTCTATATATCAAACCCTGCTTTGCACAGCAACAAAGATAAACCAGTATGTAAGACTATACAACAGTACATGGCACACTGTATGCGACACAATGCACCACCTAGCCACAGGAGGTATATATCAAGCTAATGCATCAAGAAATATGTAATCCATTGCAATGATTGTAAAGTCCAGTTACAGTATTACCAGTATACCACACTAGTTGTTGATGGCAAACGCCTGCCTAACATATGTGCACATTCATTAATATAGGTGGCATACTGCTCTACTAGACTATACATGTTGCTAGATACACACTTATATCCTGTAACACACATATGACCGAGGCCATGGTACTGGCATACCCACACACACACATCAGACATACATACCAGACATAAAGGTATGGCAACCCAGATTACCTTTACCTGTGTACCATACAGTACTGTGTGTCAGTAGTTACAAAACCTTATGCCTGAGGTATGTAATCTGTGAGGACTACAATAAACACACAAAAAAGTGGTTCCAAGAAATGTAGGCATACACCATACTGTGCTGTTTAGGCATACAGCTTCAGGTAGTACTACAGTTTATACAGGAGTTGGATTCACCAGCAGTAACACTCAATAAGCATACATGTACTGCTTTAGCCTGCAATGGGACACCCTAGTCGACAACAAGGGACTACGACAGACCATATGGCATACTGCTTTTTCTGCCTAGCAATTACATACACATCTTTTGCTGGGATCACAGCTAGGACACATAATACCATGATGGAAATAGTTTCCCACTAAGCTATCACACATATATACAGAACTCTAACACATTCACCAACACATTCACCATCACACTCAGTCAACCTCACATAGCAATTATTGCAACAAGTACATGTGGGTGTGTATTGCTTCATAGGTAGGTAATAGGCTATTGGCCCTAGGGCCTATAGAATTCTAGCAATATGCTACCATGGCCTTTGACACACAGGTAATTACATTTCACATGGCCCTGTCAAGCAGAGCCATAGAGGTGATTCCCTGGGTGTATTTCCTAGCTCCCATACAATCTTCAGGATTATTTATTATGACTGCTAATTAGGAGCTTTGTTTACTAGGAATAGATGGTTTGTTCCAGAGTATGGGATGTCTCTGAGATAGGAATCAATCCCTCCAGCATGTGCTGTTTATTGTGGTCAAAAGGTTTAGGTCCCTAGAGCATGTAGCTCGTAGGGATTGCAATCTGTTTATGTGGAGCATGTCCAACAGCTCTGGGTTTGACATAGCTTAGTATGTTAGGAAGAGGTCACCTCTGGGTAGGCGGTATGTGACACAGCCTAGTTGTGGGTTTGTGAGACGGTCTGCATAGGGCATCTGTTTGAGGCCAGTATTACTCTTTGTGAGGTATGTCTGTGTCATTTCCAGTTGCTGTAGATGTCTTGTGAGGTACATACCACATGGGGCATTGTACTTTATAATGGGCTTTATGTCTGATGAGTAGAGGGGAACACTGACCTATATTTCCCTGGATGACACACCTTTTGTGATGACGTGTGCCACGTAGACAGATGACATGACTAGTGTGGCACTGTGATATTCAGAGGGGAGACTACTGTCCACCTGTGTCCCATGGTCTCTTATCACACCTTTGGTGTTAAGTAGACTACCACCTATGTGGTAGTTAATGGGTACAGAGGTTTTGCAAGAAGGGATGCCAATGCAGTGTCAACATTGAGCTTGAGTCCATGGCTTTGTCACCAGGCATCTGTTGCAGTAAATATGACCCTCTCTCTCTCTCTCTCTCTCTATATATATATATATATATATATATATATATATATATATATATATATATATACACATACATATAAATATCCATTGGTGTACATATAGAGATACATATAGGCACATATACAGTCCACCTTTCATGGTGGGTATATCAATTATGCGAAGGTTGTGAGGTATACAGTTATGTCATAATATTGCACAGTGTTGTGCAGAATGCATTGAAGGTGTCCTCAGCCCATGTAGCTTTGGCAGGCCTCACTGGCTGCAACACTGCAGACCTGACAAATCATACCCACAATGTTTAACCACCACATGTCATATACCAGCACTGTATGCTGTTTTGTTTGCCACACACTACAACCTACATAGAAATATGCACATAACAACCTTCAACAACATATATATGTCCACCCTTCAAAAACAGTTGCAGTATGTCCCTTGCTCTATGCACATGTACAGATGCTAATATATTTGACACAGACAGATCTCTCCGTATGTGTGTGCCATACACACACAAGTTACACACTGTTGTAAGTTCGTGTACCTCACTGCTGACCTGTTGGGCCTTGCTGCAACATGAACAGGTGTCACATGTGAGCACACAATAATACTAGAGGGTGTATATACAGCTGCAAATGCTAGATTAGTGTACTAGCCTGGTACAGCTGTTGCCAATGCTAAGCTACACATTAATATGACTATCATGCATTTGTTACTCTGTCACATCCATGTTTATATAACCGTATGTGCTACTCCCCCAAGCAGACATTGTACACACTACTGTACAGAACACAGATAACATGGATCAGATGTTTGACAGTTAATGCTGAACTACATATGTCACAGTCATATCCCACTGCACACAGCTACACACTCATTTCTCCATGCCAGGAGTTATGCAGGGCATCTGTGCATAGATACGTACTGCTGCCACATATGGATGATTCAAACTATGTAGAGTACTCTTCATAAACATCTACTACATGCCAGTAAATACATAGCTGTTACATACCTTTCCTTCCTATGTGTTCGTATTTGTTGGTTCCGTGTGTTTTGTAATTAATGTTCTTTTTTATATTTTAATTTTTTTTCCAGATATATTTGTTTTTCAATATACTTTTTTTCAATATATTTATTTTTCAATGTATATATTTTTTTCTATATATTTTTTCAATATATATTTTTTATTTTTTCATATATATTTTTTCAATATATTTTGTTTTTCACTATATATATTTTCAATATATTTTTCTTTTTCAATATATATATTTTTTCAATATATTATTTTGTTTTCAATATATTCTTTTTGTATCTTTATTTTTTTCAGTATATTACTTTTTCTTTCGATATTTTTTTATCTTTTTTCCTGCTGCTGCTGTTGTCTGCATCTCTCTCTCTCTCTCTCTCTCTCTCTCTCTCTCTCTCCTTCTCTACCTGCAATGAAATGATTGCATGTGTGGACAGCAAGTAAAGCCTGCTTTTATAGGTATCTGCACATGTGCATGTGATGGCCTCTGCACCAATTGGTTGACACCATTTGGCAATTGCATGCAGCCTGCTGTGTGGTACTTGCAGTACTCACTGTCATAGCAACCCAGTGCTATAAATTGCTAAGTCAGGTAGGCACAGCCCTTTCAGCTTTCCAAAGTGGGGACCATGTTTGTTTGCTATGGACACCATTGTGTAAGTCAGAAGGTTGATATACTTCTTATAACTGATGCTAGGGGTGTAGCCAGTGATTTGAATGTTGTACGCAGACCTGAATGTTGCCACTTCCAGTATACAGTTGACAGTGTAGAATTGTACTCACCCCTACAAATGCTAACACAAGATACATGGGAGTATGTAGTTTCTTTTCTACTTATACAATTAGTTGCCATACATACATAGTTATTGAGATGTTTTCCGTTGGCACATGACCTGTTTGGGAACTGCTATACTGTGGATATTAATGTACTCACTTCTGCACAGTTTGTGCTTTTCTTTTGTTGACATTATCACAGGATGCTCATGAAAACTAGACAATTGCAGTACTGAATATCCCTACCTACATCCTTGCTGGACCCTGAACGCACAGGTGTTTTGTACGTTTGGGTGGGGATTGTCCTGCTATGACACTGTGTGGGGGTTGTAAAGTGCTGCTGTAACATTATTTACTGCTAGAATGTCTGGTTCTGTTATCACAGTCATGTAATGCAATTCCACAACAACTGCTGGTAAAGTTCCACAGAACAGGTTTTGTGTTATGGCATTCCTATCTTTCCTTTACATTCACTCATTCTGATGTATGATATATATATATTTCAGCAGCAACCTGCTGTATATATACTGTGGGTTAGTGGTACTTCATGCAGTCTAGTGTGTCCAAGGTCCGCGGTTCGAGACTGACAGTGGTGTTTTATTTTGCTGCTGAGCAGAACAAGGGCCCTCACATGCATGGTGACCAAGGCACTTTTAAGCAGTTGTAAGCAGGTTTGCGTGGGTTTGCATGATGCTTAGCCATACTTAGCTAAGCGCACACGTGCGCACACTTGCGCAAATCCACTTACTCCCGTTAACCCCCGTGCTAATTTCTTTGTAAGAAAAGAAAATGGGGAGATAGAAAAGTGGTGAAAAAGGGGCACAAAGAGGGAAAGACAGTAGGGAAAACAGCAAGGGATGTGCAGGACAGGTGTAGGGAAGGTCCATAGCTTCCCATTTCTTTAACAGCAACAGCTGTGCATATACTAGAAATTTGGAGGGAATTTTGAAACCTTCCACCCCTGAGAGAGGGGTGAGGACAAAAAAGTATGTTGTACTGCCAATTAAATTTCAGTTTATGTGTCCAGCAGACATGTGTGCAAAATGGGCAGCTATGTATGGGGCGTAATTTTTTTGTGGGAGCAGATTTCCCTTTTTTTTTTCAGGTTCATAGGTTCATACTAGGCTATCTGCCCTAGGGCATTTATAATCCTAGCCAGAGTGTGTTTGGCTTTCGCCACCCATTTTAAATGAATTTTGCTATGCCCTTTTTCGAGGTTAGTATACTGTGCCTCTGTCTAACAGTGACACAGATGTGATAACCGGGGTAAGCCTACGATCTCCCATCCACTCATCAAGATTCCTCTTGAAGAGAGTCAATGAGGGACTCTGCCTAACCTGGACTGGGATTTTATTCCAGAGTGAATGGAGCCTCTGGGTTATGAATCTGTCCCTCCAGTATGTCCTATTTATTTCAGTGCTGAGGTTCAAGTCTCTCGAGCCCGTAGCTCGATGGGATTTGGATTTTCTGAGGTGCAGCATGACCATTAATTCCGGGTTGGACATGGCTTTATACGTCAGGCACAGATCGCCTCTGAGCAGGAGGTATGCCACTGAGTAGAGCTGGAGTTTCTTTAACCAGGCAGTATATGGCATCTGTTTGAGCCCATTGATCCTCCTGGTGAGGTACTTTTGGGGTATTTCCAGTTGCTGCAGGTGTCTGGTAAGGTACATCCCAAAAGGGGCATTGTACTCAATTATGGGCCTGATGAGGGATGAGTAAAGAGGCACGATGACCTCCCCTGATCTAGATGTGAATCCCTTCATGATTAGGTGTGCTATATAAAATGATTTTCTAACCACTTTATCCACGTGGTTTTCAAATGAGAGATTACTATCAACTTGGGTCCCCAGGTTCCTAATTACTTCTTCCGTACTTAATGGATTACCACCTATGTGGTAATTTGTGGGCACTTTGTTTTTGCCAAAGGGGATGACTATACACTTTTTGGTGTTTAGATTGAGGCCATGGCTCTGGCACCAGTTGTCTGTTTCTATGAGGCCCTTTTGTAGGATGCTTGTGTCGGCTGGCCAGTTGATTATGGCACCTAGTTTGCAGTCATCTGTGAACTTGGTCAGCCACAGTCCTTCTGTGTTGGCTTGTACCTCCGAGAAATATATACCGAACAAGAGAGGTCCCAGGACTGAGCCTTGTGGGATGCCACTTGTAACTGGTTTGGAGTCTGACATGGCTTCAGCAATTCTAACCATGTGGGTTCTGTCCTTGAGCCAGTTTGCAACCCATCTAGTGACATAGGGGTTTATATTTAAGCTGGTGAGCTTATCTATAATGCCTGAGTGGGGTATTGTATCGAAGGCTTTTGCGAGGTCCAGGTAGGCTGTGTGGACCACCTTCCCCTCGTCAATGGCCTTGGTGACTGTTTCAAAGAAATCAACCAGGTTTAAGAGGCAGGATCTGCCCTTAACAAAGCCGAACTGGGTAGGATCCAGTGTCTGTAGGTCCCCAATATCTTTATTTATGAGGTCCATGATGATCCTTTCCATAGCTTTGCAGACCAAGCAAGTCAGGCTTATGGGGCGATAGATTCCAGGATCCATTGAGGCACCACCTTTGTGGAGAGGGACCACTGTTGCTGTATGCCACTCTTTGGGTACATATCCTGTAGTAAGGCTGAGATTGAACTGTAGTTTTATGTTTGGGTTTAGCTCTTCTTGGAGTTCATGTAGGTCGCAGCCCGGGACACCGTCTGGTCCCATTGATGCTGTGTTTTTTGCTTTGGAGAGGGCGGCTCTTATGTGAGCATCTGAGATGTCAGGGGGGCAGCACTCTGCTGGGATAGATATTTGCCCTTTTGGTGGGGAGGGGGGCAGAAGTTTGCGCTGAACCTGTCCACTAGGATGTTGGCAATGTCTGTGGGTTCTGTGTATTTTTTGTCATTTTGGACTAATTCTGAGCATATCTGGGAATTCCCACCCAGGTTCCTAACATAACTAAAGAAAGCCTTGTGATTATCCTTAGTGTCTTGTGCAATTTTTCTCTTGAAGCTGGCCTTAGACGATTTTATGAGTGCCCATAGTTTTTTTCTAATACTGATCAGAGATGCATTCCCTTTTTGGGATTTTGCTCTATCATGTGGTAGCTTCCTCCTTCTATTGTATAGTTTGTTTATGGCTGGGGTCCACCAGACAGGACGCCTGCCTTTGGAGGATTGGGTCTTGGTTTTATTTGGGATTGCATGATCCATGCATTCCTGAAGGTGTTCATAGAATGCGTTTATAAAGGATTCTGCAGTCAGGGCAATATTTTCCACAGGCCTGGGGGCTTTGAAGGATTCCACCTCAGTTTTGAGGAGTGTGAAATTTGCTTTAGAGAAGTTTTTCACTGTGGTTTTCTGGGCAGGAGGTGGAGTAGGGATGTGAATATCCAGTGAGATTAGTTTATGGTCTGATCTTACCAGTGAGGGATACACTTCTGGTCTGGAGCATAGAGCCCCCATGTTGGTGATGATCAGGTCCAATATGTTTTCCCCTCTTGTGGGAGTGGTAACAAGTTGTTCCATAGCATTTGAGTTTATAAATTCTAGGAACCTTTGTGCTAGGGTGTTGGAGCAAGAGTAATGCTCCCAGTCTATGTTTGGGTAGTTGAAGTCACCCAATATAATGGTGTTTGGAGAGACCTTCATATTTTCCAGTGTTCTCAGGAAGGCCGAGTGGGGTTCCTGAGTTTGGGAGGGTGGTCTGTAGCAGGCTATAAACTGGAAGGCAGTTTTACCCACTGTTAGTTGCACATGAATAGTCTCTGATGCTTTGTGCTGTGCCACCAACCTGGAGGTGTGGGTATCTTTGACAAATATTGATACTCCCCCTCCTTTTGTGGTTCAGTCCAAGTTTTGGGGCTGAAAAGCATGGTATGAGGTATAACCTGGTAGTGCTGGTGTGCTCTCGGGAACCTTGAACCAGGTTTCTGTTACTGCACAGATATCTATGTTCTCCATGCTAAGGAGAGTTTCGAGTGTGTGCATCTTGAAGTTTAGACTTCTGGCGTTGAGTAGCATTACTCTTAGTTTCTTATCCCTTGTGATACCTATGGAGGTGGGTTTGTCTTTTGAGCCTTGCCTAAAAAAGACACTATGGGGGTGGCAAGAGCCTTTGCCAATATCCGAAAGCCCAGGGGTGACAGGTGCAAGCTGTCCCTAGTGAAGCATCGTGGCTTGTCGAGCATGTCATCCCAGGCTGACAGGCATTGGGTCCCCTTTGAATGATACCAATACTTAAGCCAATTGTTGAAATTGATCATCTTGTTTTCATATTGTGGCATCATTCTTGGTGAGGGTAAGATGCTACTCAAGGTCAGGGTCATACCGGCCTGGGCTACATGCTCAGAGAGCTCCTCTATGTCTCTTTTTGTGTAGTCCAGGGAGGTATATCTCAGGTCATTCACACCAGCATGGACAATGACTGAGTCATATTTGTACTTGCCTTGGAGTGACCTGAGTGCTTGTGTTATGTGGCGGAGTGAGAGTGGAATGTGGGGTAGGGGAAGTAGGTATATTTAGGGAGGTAGGTTGGAGAGGTACACAGACAAGACAAACAAGATGCATACAGGGGTGGGATATGACACACGGGGTGGGTGAACACCACTGACGTGGAAGTATGTTTGGGAATCGCAAGCCCATGAGCCCACAGATGGCAACAGTGGAACTGAGATCCTCACCTATGGGCAGTCACCACTGCACCTTCACAGCCCAGAGGGTGGTTGTGCTGGGGGCTGCATAGGAGGGGCAGGCTCACCCGTGAGACATGCCACTCTTGCCTCGAGCTGGCATAGAGGATCATCGACTGAACGCTGGATCTCCCTACGCACCACAGCCCGGACCATTCGGAGGCTGATAGGTGGCCCTCCTCTGGCCACACTTGCACGGGGGGGGACAAGCCACATCCCCTGCAGCACTTCCACCCGAAGGTGGCACAGAGCCAACTGAGGAGGAGGTCCCGGGCTGGGCACCGGACCTGCTGGTGCCAGGTGCCATCACCAGCTGAGGTGGGACAGGTGGGTCCACTGGGACCGGCCTTCCCATACGTTCTATGTTTAGGAGGATTTAATGACAATATGGGTTGGTAACAGCCAACAGCATTCCAAATTAGTTGTAACAGCATACAGTAATATTCCCATTAACCCAACACACCAACAGGTGAACTGCAAGCATAACACATGCATATATAGAACAACAGTGGACATTCCAACAGCATGCAGGATTGATTGGTGGCAACAGGCCACCAAGATTGTGGTGTTTGAACAGGGCACATGTATCAAAGTAAATGCAGATATTTATAAACAATAGGACATATGTCCCAACAAATCTTTTGAGATTAGACATACCCATTGAGGTGTGAAATCGCATTGTTTATGCACATACAGTAGGGTGTAAAAAGATACCTCCATTAACATCTTATACATACTTATAGTTTACACTACATTCCTATTGACTGCAGGTGTATATCCCCTACATGTATTATTACACTAGGCAAAGTGCATTAAGTTGTGAAATGGGTTTGGCTAGTTCCTTATATACCTGACCTGTATCTGACATACAAACTGTGCAGGATGCAGATGTTACTGCTATGTATTTATATATTTTATTTATATTTATATATTTACATATCTGGATGTGTTCAGGTGACATTATCAGTAATATTTCTACAGCCCCCTACATTTCTAGCAGCACACTGACATTTCCGGGGAACACATTAACAAGCTACTCATGTGCCAGATTTACCTATGCATGCCAGCCATTAACCAGCAGTTGAGGACTGTATATATGCTTCACAGCTACTGGCATTCCCTTCATCCACTTTATATGGGCCTGGCCAAGTGTGGGTTGACAGCGCTTAATACAACAGTACTATTTATATAATGCAAGAGTACAACAACATTTCGAAGTAAGTGACACAGACACACTCCAGGAATTATACCTTTATTAATTACATTACACACTTTTCTAGAGGCTATCTCATTTATTTGATATTACAGTGCATGCAGAAGACTTATTCAAGACGCATTATACCTTTATTAATGGGTTACAACACTCTTTTTCAGGCTCTCTCACTTATTTTATATAACAGTACATGCAGAGAAATTATTCAGGACTTATTATGCCTTTAGTATTGGGCTACAACACTTTTTTCAGGCTCTCTCACTTATTTTATATAACAATACATGCAGAATAATTACTAACCTGCCTGGTGGTGCAGCCTTAGCAGCCTATCTGCATAGGCTTGCTGATTCGCAGCACGGTCACCTGCAGCTGTGAAGTAAATGAAGGGATATTGAGACATACCTGTCCATAATATAGACTACAATAGCAATTCTTACATACTCCATTCCATGGCTACCTACTCAGTAGTGGGGCATTTTCATTCCCATAGGCCTCCTGTATCCATTGGTTCAGTTGGTCCTGCTTCCATCTCTTCAGGTCTGCGTAGTGGTGTCTGACCTGCTCACCAGTCCGAAGGATGCCTGTGGCACTGGTGAGATCATGTGCTAGATGGTTCCAGGCTTCCGCTTTGTACTCAGTGCCTTGGAACTGGACCTACAGGAGTCTTGCATCATGATGATGGACAAGGAGCCAAACCATCACTTTTGACTCCTCAGTGCCCCACCATTGCGCTCGAATATGAGATCCCTCTCCAACACCGGCCATTCTGACTGCAGATGGGAGCTACAACCAGTTATGGCAATTATTCCCGCCTATGGAGCTTAAATATGCCTCATTTCCTGCACTTATTTGTGATTGGCCGGTTTTGAAAAATCTCAGCTGAGTGCACACCTGCTTAGCACTGAGTAAACTCTGATTAATATGTATATGTATGTTGAGAGCGCATGAACAGCAAAAGCTGTCATGGCTTAGTGGTTCAGTACTGTGATTATGGTGCACAGTATCCTGGGTTCAAGGCCTATTATTGCTTTTTATTTTAGTACTGGCCTGACCGGCTAGGAGGTGTGGCTGTGTTTATCCGACTTTGATCAACTATGCCCAATGTTGCTCTACGTTGTCTACATTGCCCATCGTTGCCCAACGTTGTGCTAGTTAGAGCGGTATGCAGCACCGTGCAAACATGTTTTGTTTGCGCTAGTTGGCGTGATGTGCAGCTACTCGCAAAGCCATTGCGCTAGTTAAAGCAGTGCTTAGCTATGGGCAATTATTCTTAAATGTGCTTAATACTGGTAAACGTTGCTTAGCAGTGCTTCACATTGCTTAAGATAGGTTACTTATGCATTCATTAGTATGCATGACCGTTTCACGTTCTTATATAAATTTAAAATATCGTTCACTACTACATAGGCCATTTCTATGCATTTTACTAAAATTTAGAAGGTAAATGTCAGGAATTATTTTTATGCACAGATTTCCTACAGAAAATGGAAAGTGGAGTAGTGGGACTCGAACTGGGAATGCCTCCTCTTTGTGCGAAGCCTCTACCACTATGCTATTGCTATTTGGCTAAATTTGCTTATAAGTGGTTTATTATCCTCTTCGATGTCTAAACTGCTTACTGTAGCTAAGCAATGGGCACACCCATGCACACACGTGAAAATACAGGCAGCTATATCAGGAATAATAAAAAAAAAATTGTTTTACATTTTATTTCATTTGTACAGGGGTTTTGAATGTGATGGAGTGTAGTGTTGGGGATATACACATTTGAGTGGACTCACTCATATCTGGTGACATTTGCAGATTTAGGCACTTGCAGGGGCGTGGATATTTGGACTGCTCGGCAGTCTGACATGCCCCCTGCACTCGTGCATGCTCCGTGTTAGCCTTAGAGTTGACTCAGCATGCCCTCATGAATATGCATGACGTGCTGACATCATACTCTTAGGCTGCCATTTCCATGTAAGACTTATTTAGTCTTACACGGAGGATTACTGAATCCCGTCCTTTGTTATTCTGATATTGACACTGTAGTGCAAGTTCCACTGCATGGGCAAAACTGAGGCTTCATCTGCCTGAGATGGTAGTAGTTTAGAAGGATGTAAAAGATCCCATTGCACTTACTGAAAAGAGTTGCTGCACCTTTACTGAAGCACTCTTAAGGTCTCAAATCAACAAAAAATCTATTTACCCCAAATTAATCTTAACAGTAAAGTAAACTACAGTGAAAACTGTATTTCTGTTTTATTGTCGGTGATTCATAAAGAACCCCACCATTCATGTTAAGGGCTGTGGTAAAACGTCCCCATGCCTGTGATGTGGAGATTTCTAATTCAGGCACACATTAGCAGCCATGAGGAAAGACTTCCTTATTGGCCAATTTGTATCTCTCTGACTCACTGTTAACTACCATGAGTGCAAATCAAAACTTTCTGCAGCAGTTAACCTTGGTCTAGGCCGCATCGAGATAGCACAGCCACTCCCCTCATTTACACTCTTAAACACAATACACACATTCAAACACATGCACACACACACTGCAAACCTCAAACCTATTCCCATATTCTCAGAATATCCCCAATGTCTCCTTTTTCCTACCATCATAAATCATAGATGAATTCAGTCATTAGAGTTTCACACCTCATATCCTTCAAGTAATATATGGAAATGCAAAAGCTGTTAGACTAGTAACTTTCTAAGTTTATAGGTAGCAAATGTAAGAGCCATTCCTTAGCACAGTAGGTTAGTTCCAATGTTTACTTTGGAAAGGATGCAGGGTTTAACTTCATGTCAATGTTTTTAAGGCATGCTACTTAATAATAGTAGTATCCCTCATGCTGGTAGTTGCCTGCACCATGTTTTATTTAATTTTATTTATTTTTGTTAACTAAGTACTTTAAGGCATGCTGTATACAGTACTACCTGGTGGCTAGTATTTTCATCCACCCATGTTATGTGTAAGTATATAACACCCCCACTACCACCAACATAGTTAAAGTATTTTATTCTGAACAGAGTTCCCACCTGACCCACATAAAGTATACCCTGGTGGCTAATGTTCCCATGAGCCAATATTTCAGATTTTGCTCATTAGTCTAGGGTTGTATGGAGGCATGACAGCCATCCCAGCCTTTTCAAACTCCTGACACACCTGGCACACATTTGCATAGAGTTACACACACACAGCCACTTCTTCATCCAATCATACTCATAGACACACACATCCATTTGCCCACCCACACACCCACATATCTAACCTTCCCCCTCACTACCTGGCCATACTGCTACCATACTCATACCTGCAGCCCCTGACATGCACTGCCTCTCTCACACACACACATACCCTAGCACTGACTGATCACTAAACTGTCCTGCACTTACTGTGGAATGTGCCCTTTTGGCTGTGTTTATTCCTGTGAGTGTCGAGGAGCAGCTCTGCTAATCTCTCACATTCCCTTTAGGTTGAGCCTACCCCATAAAAGTGATAAAACACGACACACATAATTGCCACACAATTATTAGCATTGCATCTTTTCTCCAAGTTCTCATTTTTGAACAACAGATGCATTTGTACTTCTCCTTTTTCAGCTCATAGATAGACACAGACCTTGACTGATTAACTCCCAATCCAGTGGGAATTGTGTTCACAAAGTTGGGACATTCATGTATTCTTTTCAATGCTTACTTAAATATCTCATCTCTTTGGGGGTATAATAAACAGGATATTCTGTTATTCAACCTCACAGCCTCCCCCAGCAAACACAACTTGACCTTCCATTTCACATCTGCTGATGTAATTTACATCTGCATTCAAACAACTGCTTAATAGTACTGTTTGTCCCTTCCCACTCAACAGTTTGTTTCTTCCAACCCAAATGAGTCTGCCATGGCATTCCTCCTTGCCTAAAGTTATAGTAACTGCGTAATGTTTTATAGCACTACCATAAAAATGTTGTTAATGTGATTTTGTTTGCTTCACCAAAAAAGTTAGCTAAGAGCTGATGAACTATGATTATTTAGTATCCAGTCTGACATGAAGATTGTAAAACAAAACATATTTATATTAGGGCATATTAGAGATAGTTGGACCAATGGTGTTTTTCATGATGTTTGCTTGATATTTTTGTACAAACTTGAGATGTTCATTTATGCCCTGTATGCGTTCTTTGTGTGAAGTAAACTGTGCCTCAGGCTTAATTTGCACTTAGTGACAGGTTATTTTTAAGGAATTATAACTGTGACTTTTGCATTTAAATATTTAGTAGTTTTGTTGTACTGCAGTGGTTTACATATCTTGTATGTGGCAATCACATGACTTTCAGGTTCATCTTATTTTTGTTTAATTTCTCCAAGATATTGGGTTTCCAATACCATGATGGGAATGGACCCAATTCAAAGTCAAAATATGATTAAAGTTCATGAAATTAGTATTGTTTCATTCTTTAATGCTAGCCAAAAGTGCTTTTCATAGCACAAACAGTGTGCCCAGAATGGCTCCTTCTGCAATTCATATGGAGTTACATGTTTTGGTAACATATCTAAATATGATTGTAATTTTTTTTTATGAGACCCATTGCTCCTACTACTATTGGAACTGTCTGTGTAGCCTTCTTCCACATTGCCCTTGTTTCTGACTGAAAATCCTGACATTTTATGACTTTGTGTCTCTTTGTACATAAGACACTGTAATCACTGGGTATAGCACTTTCAATGATCAATGCTACATTTCTCTTCTTTTCTCCACTACTATAACTGGTTTTCTTGCATCAATTTTTTGAACTATTGGTAATGGGTGATCCCATGTAATACAAACTTCATCATTTTCCATAGTGCTTTGTGGCCCATGTTTCCAATGCTACTTCAATATTATAATGTTTGCACAATCCTCAATGCAACAGTCTTGCCACAATATTATGTCATTAGTTTATCACACCTAGCAACAAGATGTGTGACAGTTTCCAGTTCTGTTTTACAAAACCTGCATTTGTCTATTTCTCCAATATGTTCAAAGGATTTTGTAAACCAATGTGTAGGTAGTCCACTATCCTGGACAGCCAATATTAACCTTTTGTCTTTTGGTTTAAATGTGCCTCTTCTTAACCATTCCTGCATTAAATCTTGACACACATGAGCTTGTTTCAACTTGCAACTATATTTATGCATTTTCTACATTGCGTGCCTTCTCATCTGATCCTTCTCCTTATATTCTTTCTTTTGTTTTTTGACACATTCATTTGTTGCCTAATTTTTATCCACTTCTGGTTTGATTTCCATTCACACTTGACACTGATATGCTTCTGCTAAACTAAGCAGGAAAGTCATCTTAGACTTGCTCTCCTCATGTTTCAAAACTTTTGCTATATATGGATAATGTGAGGTCAGCAACTATGCATGTAAGCATATGATTGCAGATCTATACATGTAATCAGTTTTGACGAGACCCATACCTCCTTCAAAATGGGAAATATATAATCTTGGTATACACTGACTTTTATAAATCTTTTGATAAGCATGAAACATTTTTCTCGTTTTCCTGCTCAACTGATTCAGTACCTTTTGGAGCCAATTAATCATCCCAAAACTGCAAGTTAGAACAGGAAGAGCAAATTCATTTACAGCTTAGAATTTGTTCCTAGATGTCAGAGCTGTTTTCAGTATTAATTCTTTAAAAATAGTCCTTACTAATTTTATCTGTATTTGCTCATGCTTTATTGTTGACCCTTCATCAATTCCCAAATATGCATACACTCCATCTTGCTTAGGTTATATCACATTCCTGTCCCAGGCTGATGTTTTCTTGGTGCTGCAGCTTTCCTGCTTTAAAGGTTGCTTTTGCACATTTACCAAGACCAAATGACATGCTTATATCATCTGAAAAAGTTTTGACCATTTGCAGTTGTGCTTTCAGTTCCTCATCTGATGAATTATACATTTTTAAATCATCCAAGAAAGAAGATGAGAAGTCTTTATACTTTGTTGTTTTCTGGAAGCCAAATTGTAGCCATGACGTAATCTGTTAAATAGACAACTTAATGGGTTAAAGAGCAGCAGTGACAGTGAGTTACTCTGGAATATCCACCTTCAAATGTTTATCCCTGGAATAATAATGTGTCCTTTATTATGGCTTAACTGCAAAGTGGTTTGCCACAGTTTCATAGTCACTGTAATGTAGGTAATCACTGTAGGGTGTATCTTATTCATTTTTAAGTACACTATCCATCAATGTAAAATATTGGCAGGTGCTTTCTAGTAGTCTATCCATGCCATACTAAGATTCTTCCTGTTTTTAGAATTATCCGTTATAACTTTATTTAACAACAAATGATTCTTTGTTCCACATGACTTTCTTTTGTTAACCTTTTGTTCTATTGCCATGATTGAGTTTTCTTCTAAATGACTGTAAACTCTGTTGGCATCAATCCCAGTGTATAGTTTATAGAGGTTTACTATCACAATTCTGAAACAAAGTTGTTTGAGTGATGACTTACTCAAGAAAAAGGTCAGAAATGAAAACATCATTCACTCAAACATATGCAAGCGGTAATGTTGATAATCTGAATTTGAGATTATAGATATTACTTAATTTACCTTGGCATACAGTGATTTTCTAGAAATGTTTTGCAGGGGAGCAATCCCTCCTGCACCCCTCACACCCCCTTCTAATTATATATTCCAACTCTGAGATCTCACTACAGTGAGAAAAAGTATAAATTTCCCGATTCTCACTGTAGTACAATCTCCAATCCAATTGTAAACATCAGTGCTCAAAAACACAAATGCAAGCTATGTCTTGACCTTTTCAGAGGAGACAAAAAATCCACTCATAATTTTAAACTTTTCCACCTATACTCTTGACTATATGAATGACAATAAAGTAAATTTCCAAATTTTGATAGTAAACCATTTATATGCCTTTAGAAGGCAAGCTATTGGTCTGTAGTTTTTAGGATAGCTTGCAGGTTCATTCTTAAGTGGAAGTATTGTTTTTTCTGTTGTTAACCACTAGGTACTGCATCTGGACCTGAGGTTTTCAAGTTAGAAGCTTTTCTTAAGTTTGTTTCAGTTTCTTGGCCATTACTTCATTCCATTTCATATACTGTATATTTGAACTTTTTCTTTTACTTCTATCCATTCAGCACCTTTGTTATGTTCCACAGGATCTTCATAGATATTTCTCCAAAATGCATCTATTTCTTCCTTTTTGGTGGCATTTAAATTTTTTTGCCTTGTTTCCCAATTCTCTATAAAACTTTTTGGGTTAGCCATAAATTTCTTACTTTGTACTTTTCCTTTATATTTTTCTGGATATCTTTTAAGCTTTTCTGCCCGGGCTGATATTTTTAGTTTATTACTTGCAATAGTGCATGATAGATCCTTATCTGTTCTAATACTGCACATTGCTTTTATCACGTTTTATCTGTTCTCTCTCCTATACCCTTCTAACAGTGACACTTCTCATCTCAATTGCTTTGTAGTTTTCTCTATTCAATACTTCCATGATGGCATTTGATTTCTCCCCTTCCTTTCTTTCCCTTACTGCCCAGTGTTTTTGTGGTAAGAGTTTACCTGTTATTAATTTAGATGAACAGTAATATACAGTATCCTGTTTATTTCTGTTATAACGCATGAATATCTATTAACAGTCCTAATTGCCATGTTCTTTTGTTTTATCAAACTTCTAAATTTTGGGGCTTTATTGACTTTCTGTACTCTATATCTTTCATTGATTTTACTATGTCTGTCCAGCTCTATTAAATCAAGCAACTCTTGCCTTAGATTCTTTTCTTCTAAACTGAAGGCACATTCTTTCCTCTCCATTTCCTGCAGGCATTCTACAGAAAGTTCCAGAGCATCTTACTCTGCCACATTCTCTTCAGTTTCATCCTGTATTATCCATTGCTCTTTCATATGGGAACTAGCTTATCACTGCACAACATTGACTGCATCAGAGTTGCCACAGTTTCATGTTCCTTCCCTTGCTGTGTAACTCCAACTGAACTTTTGTATTGGTTTCCTATGGAAGACTCCAAAGTATCTTCATATTGCAACTAATCAGATGTTTTCCATTCCACTGGTTTCTCCTTAGTTTGGGGATCCATTGTTCTGTCCTGATATGATATTGTCAGAGTTAGATTTTCTATACTAAATCCTTCCTTTTGCAGGTAGTCCATAACTTCAGTTTCTATTTCTTTAACTTCTCCATTAGAAATCATCTTTCATACTTTTCTTCTTAGTTTTCTTATTTTTTATATTGTAAAATATTCTATATCAGCATACCTTTACATATATTTCTCTCAAATATCTTCAGTGCTGCTATTTGTATTGATTAGTTTTCCTTTCTCATTTGCATAAATACTGCACCATATTACATATGTTTTCTTTCCCATGACCATATTTTTTCTTCAAATATCTTCTGTAACTGTTCCTCATGTTTCTCCTTACTTGGTGGACCTGTTGTTCCATCATGCTGTGATATAACCTGCATTAGACTTTTTACACTAAATTATCTACTTTGCAGGTATTCCATAACTTCAGCTTCTATACTTTTAACTTGTACTTTACTAACCTTCTGTTCTATGTTCCTCTTTGTGATCGTATTTTTTGTATTATGAAATATTCCATATCTGGATGCCTTTGCCTATATTTCTCTCCCAATATCTTTGGGGATGCTTTTTTCTGTATTGATTAATTTGGCATTTTCCTTTTTCTTTCCCATTTCTTTTTTATACCTTTTTAAAAATGTCTATATTTTGTTCTTTATATGTTTGTACTTCCCTAGTCACTCCTTTTTCCAAATGGCCCAAAGTTTCTTGGTCTATATAATGTTTTTCATGTATCTGTTGTATTAATGAACATAAATTTTTAATTGTGAGTACTTTTTTTCTCTAATTTCTCTCTCTTAATCTTTTTGTATATCTTCTGTCTGGAAATTCTGGGCTTCTTGCATAATAGTATTAATTCATAATGTTTTTCTTGTCTTCAAAGGTTCACTCTGTCTTCTTTATGGCTTATTAGGTTTTCTGATTTTTCTGGGCTACTACTTCCTTCTACAATAGGGGTGCATCCTCCCCCGGGCCTGGCCTAGCCCCATTGTAGTAATGTTCCTGTGTCTTGAAGATTCTACACTGATATTTTTTCCAGTCCTGGCACTGGTGCACCTAATAGGATTGACCACATTTTTATTCTGGGTCTTGTGAACCCAGCTATCTTTTTTTTATCTACTACTGTCTATATATCAGTGTTGTCTTGATGAAAGTTTGAGAAAAACAGGGTTCACCTCATGAAAGTACTCATCAAGACTTGAAGATGAATTAAATTCCAGCAAAACTATTCTTCTTTGCTTGCTGATTATTCTCTCTCCATTTGGACACCACATTATTTCTGCGTAGAGTTTCTAATGTGAAACAAAATTACTTTTTCTCTTCTTCCTGCTAATTTAAATGCCCCCCATCATTAGTTGATATATTGTTTGCTTTTCCTCCCTTATGTATTTCACTTCTTTTTCAGTCTACATGGGTTTTTCCACACACTGTAAACTAGCAGTAGCCTTGCAATGGATTCTACCCAGACACTTCACACAAGCACCTCAGCAGAGGAAAAGCTAACAAAAAGAGAAACTCTTAACGTACATTTCCCACTTAACCTGCCAGTTTTTCTTAGCATCTTATGGATATCTCTATGTCTACTCTTTGCTTGACTTCTCATTTTGCAAAGCACTTCTATCTCAATACATACATTTCCTTTATGGTGAGTCTACCCCATTAAAGTGATGAAACAACATATGCTGCTTTACTGTCATACAATTATTAGCATTGCCTCTTTTCTCCAAACTCTCATTTCTGAACAACTCATGTATTTTACCTGCCCTTTTTGAGTTTACTGCTAGACATAGGCCTTGACTAATTAACTCCCAAGCCAGTGGGAGCTGTGTTCTGCTTCACTACCCTACTATATTTACTCTGATCTCCATGTGCTATCAAGTCCTCTAGACACATCTCTAGAAAAGACTACCATAAAACCAGATAACTTATATCCTCATATTCAGTACTGCAATATAACTGCAAGTCTTAACTCCCACTTACAACTTCCTGTACAAACTCACATCCAATCATTAATTTGTTCCATTTTCCACATCTTACCCTGTTCTACCTCCATTTTTCTTCAACTCTCTTACCCCCTACTAACAATAACACACATCTTCATAAAACACTTACACAACCAATCATCATATCACTGTGCATTACCCTTACTTCCATAATTTCCTCACCAACAAATGACCATGATTACAACCCACCAGTAATCAGACCAAAATCCATTTTCCAGCTCACCACTGCCAGGATCACTCTTCTATATGATTACTATTACTTGGAAACAATTTTCTGTCTTCTTAAAAACACCAAATACCTCATTCAGACTACAGTTCATACTCTTTATACTCCTTTTTAAGTGTAACATTGAACTGAACACAGAGCCAACAACTCTCTTTCCGATAACTAGTCACTCTTTTTACACTGGCCTATGCCCTCCTCAATGTGGACTGCATCAGAGACAAGCAAGACCACATAAGTGCTTTTATTTCTGAACACAACATAGAAATTTTAGCAGCCACAGAATCCTGGGTCAGAAGACTCTCCCAGCTTTCAAAACTTTTTGACCCCAAAGAAGTATGTCAATGATGACAGACCAGACAAATGATCAGGTAGAGGTTCTCTAATTTTGTTCAGAAATAACCTAAACACAAAAGGCATTGCCCAAGGAAACTCCTCCTTGGACTCCAATCCTAACCGGATTTACCTAAAATGTTCATTTCACAAAGGCAAACAACTTCTGATAGTTATAATCTACCTACCTCCTCATACTTCCCTGGTTAAATATAAATCACTCATCACTATCATCCTTAATAGTTGTCCCAAAAATAATAACATGATCATTCTAGGTGACTTCAGTCTACTTATTTTGGCCCTCTTCATCTGACATGGGTAGTTCCCTAACACACCTACACCTCCCTCAACTCATAATAGAAGAACCAACAAGACCTAAGCTCAGGTACTCCAAACACTTCACACTCAGCCTAATTGTTACAGACATACCAAATTCCATAGCCAGCATAAGCATTCTGCCGACATCACTAAAAGAACACTGCCCAATCACCTTTACGGTTGTCAACCATCCTATAAATCTAACACCAGTACTAAAAGCATTCAGAAATCAGAGAAGCACAAATATAGGCAGACTCAGAACCTTTCTCACAGCTCACAGTTGGAACTGTGTACTGTCCTGTCATGACATTAATACAGCAGCTGTAAGACTAACCTACTTTCTACTCTGGCTGCAAGACAAATTATTCCTACTTATTTACAGGCCTTATAAACCCATCAAAACTGAATGGCTATCCACTGAACTCAAACATCTTTTTAACTCTAGGGGATGAAGAATGGTTGAAATGGAAACAGATCCTCACAACTGACAACTGTACCTACTTTATAGTCTTGGATAACCTAGCCAAGAATTCATTGAGGGCACAAAAGTATTCTCCAGCAAAGAAACAAATTACCCTCTGACATTCCACCAACCACTTTTGGAAAGAGGTTAACCTACTTACAGGAAGAAATTTCTTCATGATACCCTGTCCACAAACATCACTCAATATGGTACAGGGAAACTTTTTTCATGGGATTTCCTTAAAGTATTTAGCAATCTTCCATCAATAAACTCCACATCTCCCACAGGCCATGCATTGCCCACTCTGCACTATTCATCTCCCTCTTTCACTTGCAATGCATACATCCCAAAGAAGTTTCTATTCTACTTGAAAAAAATTCCACTGACTCCCTCCTGGATCTGACAACATAAATCCCTGTTTTTTATATCAATGCACAGACCATTTATGTCTTCATATCACCCACACATATAATCTTTGTCTCACACAAAATAGCATGTCACAGATTTGAAAACTGCTCTAATTAAACCACTTCCAAAGCAAACCAACCCAAATATAACTCTCATTTCCATCCAATATCCATCCTCCCAATTCTGGGTGAATTTCTGGTAAAGATAGTCTGTAACCCAGCTCTCCTTCTATATCTAGCAGTACCTCCTGTTCTCCTCAAAGCAGCATGGATTCTGGCCTGGGCAAAGTACTTTGACAGCACTTTGGTCTCTAACTGATGATATCCTGCTAAGCTCTGATAGTAGCCTCCTTACAGTTTCCATATTTCTAGACCTGACAAAGGCAGTGGACCTCATTGACCACTAAGTTCTTGAAAACAAACTAACTGAAATTGGTATCAAATACTTGATACACAATCAAAATATACTGCCCCAAAACAGAAATAAATAGCACAGAAAAGTGCACAAATGCAGAGTGGAGACCACACAAATGTCACAGGATCTAAAGAAATAAAAAAGTTTATTCAACTAATTAAACTTTTTTATTGCCTTAGATCCTGTGATGTTTGTGTGGTCTCCACTCTGCAATTGTGCACTTTTCTTTGCTATTTTTTCTATGAAATTGGTATCAATCCAGATGCTGCTCCCTGGTTTAAAAACTTCCTCATTGACAAATACTTCAGAGTAAAAATAGGATCCTGTTAATCAGTATCTACACCTATTACCAAAGGTTTACCACATGAAATCTACTCTTGACCCTCTCTTCTTCTCCATAGTCATTAACAAACTTCCTTGTGACCTCCCCTATCTGCCACTTATCCTTTATGTTGATGACATGTTCATTTATTGATGTGCTCACTGTCATACCAACATTCAGTGCCAACTCCAGTCAGAGTTGCATGAGCTCCATCAATGACTCATAAACCCTAAACTACTTCAAAACCCCACCAAGACCAAAACTATGTTTTTGGAACGCCACAGAAAATACACTAAACATCTAACTCTTTAACTTTCTTTGATCTATACAACCATGCCATAGCAAAAAACTCTGCCTTCAAATACCTAGGACTATTGTTTGATCAGGTACTTAACTTCCATTTCCATACAAAGTAAGAGCCAAAAATAAACTCCCACCTCTTCTGGACCAAAAATATCTCCCCTTTTCTATCCCAATCAGCCAGAGCAGCCATTGGCAAAGAAGTTTTCCTTTCTCAACTAGGACATGGACTTCCAGTTTTCCTTCTACTTCCAAGAAAAACATTGCAACACTCAAAACTATCTGTAACAGCATCTGCCAATTCAATAGAAACTCACCTTTCTATGAACACCACTATATCACCATAGAAAAAGCCAAATGGATGCCCATAAAACAAATATCTAACCTAATTTTAAGATCCCAACTCTATGAACTACTTTAACTCCACACATTTACTGCCCTTGTAGCTAGGCTTCATGAAAAATCTCCTCATACAACCTGAGGCACTACTTACACGCCACACCAACTCTCATTACCTCTAAAAACAATCTCCACAGTACTGCACATGCTCTCTCCTCTCATGCACCTACTCTTTGGTAACCTCTCCTCATCAACATTAAGACAGTTAGCAACTATTCCACATTCAGAATGCAAATCAAAATGTACTTCTTCATCCAAGCCAAATGCTCTTCCTTTAACACAGGACATGTCACCTAACCTATCTCCTTTCAGAGTCTTTTCTTCTCTCTCCCTAACTATCGCCTCACTTTTAAAAACTAATGTATATATTATACATTACATTCTGCTAGACTGCATTCTGCTTGTTCACTGGAATTTGTATATGCAGTTTTTTTCTATGTAATTAGTCTGAACTGTTCTGTTATTGCTTACGTTTCTGCATTTTTTGTTTGTAAAATGTTTTATATTTCACTCAGGCTGTGCCTGTGATTGATCAATATACATCAGTGCACTTACCCTGGTAAACAAATATCAATCAATAAATAAATCACTAGATTGTGTAAATGCCTTAACTCATGCAATTATGAGGAGAGAACACATGGCTAATTAGCATATGCCTCTTCCCCAGACTGTCTTATGGTCATAAAAGTATAAATGAAGGGAAAAATGTTTAGTGAGTATTCTATTTTGAAGTACGTTTCACTTCAAAATGGATTCTTGACAGTTTTACTCTGTTTTTGGTAATTTATTTCCTGCCAATGTGAAAGTGCCAGCATGGCCATTGTGGGAAGTATTATTATATAATTCAGAACTTGTGCTTAATATGGAAAGGTACAGACAAAGAGTCAAGAGATGCATAGTTAGCAAGACTAATACAAAGCTGTTTATTTCTAGTTAGTTGGTGGCTGTATATTGTTGAATTTAATCAAAAGTAATATAAAGGAATCGAGCCTTTCATGGTTCATGGAGACAGGACCTCGTTTGCCTACTCTCTCATATGCATGTGTTTCTGCAATAAACGGGACTATTGTTCTGTGCTGAACTGTGTTGTCTGCTGTGATTTTGTTACCTTAGTTTCATCAGCATGTAGCACAGTGACAAGAGACGGACCACCATGGTGTTGTTGCAGCACTGTAGTACTGTCTGTGAGTAAGAAATGGTTACCTTAGGTGCCCACCTTGTATACACCTTGAGGTAACCTTTCTGAATTTGTCCCATTAAAGGAGCCATTTTTTCTTTTGAATTTGCTAATTTGTTTTTATTTCGTAGCATGCAAAACCTCATGAAATCTTCCCAGCCATATTCTCTGAATACAATGCACAAATAACCAGTATTTGTGTTTATTTCTGCCTAAATTATAGAGCTATGTAATCCATACCATAGCTGTTCTTGATTTGCAAATCATAACTGCATACAGAAAAACTTGATCCATATTTAAGCAAAACCCTTGAATTGTTTTCTAAATTGTTGATACATGTAAAACTGACTTCACCATTCTGCAAATATTAAACATTATTTGATGATTTTATAGATCATCCCTCCCTTTATTGGAAAGTTTTCTATCCAAATTAACTTCTAGCTTTCATGGCACCCTTTCCTGTAATTTCCTTGCTCTTTCTTCAGCTAAATTGCCGAGTCTTTGTACCATAAGTCATCGCTGTTAAAATAAATTATACTGCTTTCTCATTTAATGCTTCATGGGGGAATTCAATAAAGCCTATATGGACTTATTTTCCATGTAGGCTTTTTTGCACGGTGATTACTCGGAAGTAAGCAGAAGTGCAATACAGTAAATGGAGCTGAGGGGTGTGCACAAGTGTGTGAAGAAGTGTCCATGGCATACAAATCACCTCATAAGCAGGTGAATTGCATGCAACTGAGGGTGGTAGAGCAATCCAGCAAGAAGATAGGCAATCCTGCAGACCCCATGTTCGTGTCCGTAATGTACACAGAAAAAATCCCTGTACAGGATGTAAAAATGACACCAGGGGCTGTAAAAGTGTACTTAGAGTATCAGAAATAACATAGTGGGCACATATATGTGCAAAAATATCCACAGTGTGTCCAAAACCATATGGAAAATAATGGAAAATAATTTTATTTTTTTAATACCGTGAGTATGTTTGTATTGCATGCCTCAGTGCACAAACATACCTTTATGAAAAAAAAATATAAGAAGAGTGTAAAAAACAGAATTTGTGAGTTTGTAAAAGTAGTACATTATAGGACCCTGTGTGGAGTATGTACAATGCTACACAGCTGTTGTTGCTAATGAGCAGGGCCTGAAACCATGTAGTTTCCAGGTTCTGTGTATGCATCTGTATGCAAATGAACTGGGGTTACTGAACAGCACAAATGGGTATCTGTGTCTGCAAATCCCATCCATGTAGGCATAGGACCATGTTGGTGTCCACACCAGAGGTAGCTGACATCAAAGGGGGGTGTCTGATTGCTTGTAAGCTCATTGGAGTTCTGTACCACCTATTTCCAAGGCTTGCCGCTGAGCTGAGGAGGGGGGTGTGTGTACACTAACTGCTAAGATGTGTTTACCTCTGAGGCACATGTTTCATTGTTTTTGCAAGTGTTTGCATGGCACACCACCGTGCTGAGCATGACCTTCCATGGGGGTGAGTCTATGGACTAATAAGTTCTGTTTATCCTTGCAGCAGGAGGTTGCGTGGTGCGCTGCAGTGTCCAGCAAGGAAGGCTGTCAAAAAAAAAAAACAGGCTGAGAAAGCCAATGATACATTAATTACCGATGAGCACTGTTTTACTTAAACTAGGGCCATTAATACCCCTTATGATGTACTTGGCAGATGGAATGCATCATAGCTAGCCAATCACACAGGTTGCACTCACAGCAGACCACTATAAAGTATGCATACACCCTACAATCTAATTTTTCCTCCATACTCTGCACCATTGGAGTGCAGACATAGGAATTTTAACTGAGAGAATGCTAGAGGCTGCTGCAGGTCTGCTATATATGTATGTGCTGGATGCTGAGGTAATTGCAGCTGCTGCTTATGCTGACCATAGGCCTAGACTGAGAAGGAGAAGAGTCTTCAGGCCCAGGGTAACCTACCAGGAGCTACATGAGCTGAAGATTGTAGATCTCTACAAGTTAGACAGGGACATAATACAAGAACTCACTGAGCTCTCCTGACTTCAACCCTGACCCAGAGCCAATAGAGGGGAACCCATCCCTGTGGAAACAAAGGTACTTTCCAAAGACCAACTGGGAACATGATGGGGGTCTCACAGGTATCTGCTTCCAGGCTACTCCACCAGTTCCTGGATGCCATATTACTACATGCCAGTGAGCACATATTATTTTCCCGACACCCCTGAGAAGAGGGTCAGCAGTATGTGACTCTTGTATGATGTAGCACACTATCCTGAGGTATTGGGTGCCATACATTGCATTCATGCACATCAAGGCACCACCTGGTGAGGAGGGTAGAATCTACATCAAACACAAGGGATACCACTCCATCATCTGTCAGGTCATGTACGATGCCCAGGGCATTATCCTGAATGTGTGTGTGTGCTGACAGCCCTTGCAATTATCATGACTCCCATATCTGGCACACATCACAGCTGTACCAGAGGTTTGCTAGGGGGGACATGCCACATAGCCATTTACTGGGGGATGCTGGCTACGTCCTGGAACTGTGGATGATGACACCCATCAGAAATGCACACATACCCACCGAAGAATTCCATAATGAGACACACACACAAACTAGGAACATCATAGAGCATATTGAAGTCACAGTTCCAGTGCCTCAGTATATCTGGTCGAGCTCTGCAGTACTCTCCAGCCACATGTGCACAGATGTTTATAGTATGTGTCATGCTACACAATATGATCCTGCGGAAACTGCTGCAGCAGGATCAGCAAAGGGAAGGGATACACAGCCTGCCACCAGTGCCTAGGTTACCACAACTGCACCCACAGGGGGACTCGAAGGAGCAACCACTTAAGGATTTCCCTGTAGGCAGATGTACATGTGCCCAGTATAACCTGGCCTTGGCCATGAGATAACACATAGCACATGCACTGCCAACCTAGGGCCCTAGGGACTGACACCTTACTCTGAGACCCATATATATTAAAAAAATGATGCCAGCCAGACCACACAACCTGAACCTCAACATGCATTGGCTGTGGACTGCATGCATGAATCAGAGGTAGCCCAGAACTACAGGTCTGTCACCTGGTGCATTCTCAAGGTAAGTCACTCTCCTATATATCACTTGTAAGGGGTATTACAATATACTAACATATGTATGGACCTGCCGCATGTATGCAAGGGAATATAGTGGGCTATATATAGTGTGCTACTGGGCTACCTGCAGAGATCTATAGTGGGCTACTGAGTTACTTGTACAGATCTAACAGCCACTTTGGACAACAGGTACTCTGTTCACTAGTATGTGCCCCATGATATCCACTAGGCCACATGGCTGGAAACTCTATGGCATTATTCAAGGGAGATGCCAAACAGTGGGGTCACAGGACAGCCACACTACTGTCTGTGGCAGCAGAGCATGAGCTGGTCATCCCCCAACCCAAATACATCAGTGTTCCCATACAACTGCTAAAACAGTAAGTCTGTAATGATATACCAGCTAACTAGACTATTCCTGTATGTTGATGATAGTGTGAGGAATCAAACCTTTCTGTCTGGTGGCTGGTGTCGCTCACTGGACAAAGGATAGTAGCATGGGCGATGGTGTTAATGGTTCAAATCTGGCAGGATCCAACATCTTTTGCATGTGAGGTACTCATATGGTGGTATTCTCACAGACTAGCATAACCCCTCAATTTGTTACTGCAACAAAGCTAGACAAAGCCAGAGTGAATGGGGGGACAAAGGGCCATACCTACAGACAGACTTGAGTAACCTAGCAGGTGCTTGTATAACAGCAGGTTGCAACAGGTCAGATTAGATGCAGGATGTAAAGGCCATCACTGAAATGTGTCAGTAGTTACAACAATTCAGTGACTGCTGTTTACAGTATAGTAGCAGAAAACCACAAATGTATGAGGAACAGAGCAGACATATAAGGCACAATGCTGGACATTCTGGAAAAAAAACATGTACAGGAAGAGGTATGCAGACTGTCACCCTGTGTGCGGTGTTACATCATGGACCCCAGTCACATCATACCTCTCAACCTCTTAGAGCAAGAAATCTGGCCAAAGCCATGAATAAAAGTGAGACCAAGGCCCACAGATAGGAATAGGATTTAAATATTTGCTCTTATAAATGTAGAATGTCATTAGAATAACAGGTCTTGCATTAGCATAAATGATCTCCTGATGTGTATGGAGTCTGAAACTCAAATGTCTGTCATTATTTATTGACTTCAATCTTCACTGATTGGCCACTAATTTGTCAGAAAAATTACAAAGTTATTAATAATAGACGAAACATATGAGGCAAAATGCTGGACAGTCTATGAAGCTCAATACAGTTGTGAGGTATGAGTCACATATTAAAGTCAGCAAACAGGCAGGGAATGGCTTGGACAATATCAGGTAAGTGGAGCACTTTGGTAACAGGTGCATCAGTCAATGGCCTGCAGCACACATAATCCCAGACTGGAGTACAGGTAGCTCTGGCCTGGAGTCACCTTGTAAGTACTAACAGTCACACTGGGCATTCTCCTACACTTAGCTAACTTGGGCCCAAGTCTGTCACCTCTACTGCCCAAAGACCTGCTATGTAGAAATATGTCTGTACATGCATACATTTATGTATACATATCTGTCTCTCCCTATCTCCCTCATGCTTGATGTATCTATCAGTATGTGGCATATATATATATATATATATATATATATATATATATATATATATATATATGATAACAAAATGTATATATATATATATATATATATATATATATATGTATAGCTTTATAAAGTACAATAATACATAGGCTCTCCACATATGTCTACATAACACATTTACATAATGTACACACACAACAACATTTAAGGAGACATCCCTGTTATACACATATATATAGATATGGGTGGGGATGTACGAATGCCCGCACATGCCCTGGAATTCCAGGGTTATCTGCACTTACACATCACAACAGTTGCCTGATGGAACCAGACCAATGCTGCTAGAGTAGATAAACCACTCACTCACAGACCTCTGTGTCTGTGGACTGTCACTTTGTAGAGAGAATGACTGCAATGCATGCCTTGGACAGGCCATATTGTCCCTGGCCACATCTCCACCTATCAAACTCCAAACAGCCACATATGGCCAGACTGGTAAGTGTACACACATAGCAGGGATATTACCAGGTATCCCACCCCTAAGACACTAGATACAATAATAATACCAAGCAGCATCACTCTGCAGGCCACACATGCTGTCTAACACAAAGCACTTTGCATAGTCCACAAGTACTGTGCCTGCATCAACATGTACAACAGGCATAACTTGTGGTATGTGTGATAAGTATTGTGAGCTATAGTGTGTAATCCTAGATAAGTAGGGATTCTAATCTGACATCATCCAAGTGTGTGTGTGTGTGTGTGTGTGTGTGTGTGTGTGTGTGTGTGTGTGTGTGTATATGTGTGTGTGTGTGTGTGTGTGTGTGTGTGTAGCAATATATCCCCTAACAGCAATATGGACATGCCTATATGGGCTATCTCCATGTTATAGCCCTGTGACTAGCTGCTGGCCTCAACATTGACCTCCTTTACAAGGCTTGCTGATGACATGCAACTTAAGATTGCTGCCTCACAGTCTGATACCAGGTAAATCTGATGCACGCCATAAGTACTGCAAGCTGTAGTGTGTAACAGTAGGTAGGCAAAGGTCCTACTCGCACAGCATCCAACTTGTGTATGTGTGTAAATATATCCCCCTACAGCACTAGAGACATATCTATCTGACCTATCTCTGTGCAATGGTTATGCATTTTATGGCCCTGTGATTAGCCACTGGCCCTTAATGCCCTCATCTACATAAGCATAATTTTGTACATGCAAAATACCCAGGTGACACCTATCAAGGGTTGCAGACCTTGTCACAGGGTATGAAAGCATGATGACGCTGACTGTCCCCATTTTCCCTGATACACTGTTCTACACATATGCACCTAGGGAGCCCATGCATGTTTACTGGCTTACCTTGCTGATGACATATATCTGCTGTGCTGCCTTGCCATCCTGTGCCACTGTATTGCCACCATGTGTCCATAGTTTAACCACTCAGACACCTGGGTCAAAAACATACACAAGTCTGTGACACACCTGTCATTCTGTAACACTACCACTAGTATACCATCAGGTAATAAAGATACACAAATTTGATGAGTATTCAGGACACATGCCAGCATACAGTACCAGTCGTGGCCCACAACTGCCAAGGCATAACATTGCTGCACTACACATGTAAAGTAATATAGTCACTCTGTGCATCAGACACATATTTACAGGTCCCTGCATCAATGGCACGGATGGCAGGGATATGGCACAGGTATCATCACATGTACAAGGTGTGATGTGGGGGTGCCAGAGGCCTAGTCTGTGCCAAACAGTTGACAGCATATTCATGAGTTAGGAAGGTGTGCTGGTTAGATGGGTCATGGAGAGGTGCCATTGTGTGTCTGTTGGTGATCTGTATGTGACATGTTGGAGTGTGTGCATGTACACAGTCAAGCTCAGTGCTAGCCCTACACATGTGTATGGTAGACAGCTGTGACCCGTACATGGTAGAGTTGACAGTTCACCATCTTCAGCCATGAACACAGGAACTGGCTTCACCAGGAGTAGCACTGGTGCCACCATGCCCATAGTCCAATACTGTGCTAGTACCTGATGGTGACTGCTGTCTGCTGGGCCCGTGTCCCCCATGGGACCTCCCAGGATCACATGCCCATGGCTTGTCATGTTGTGGTGTGGACAGCACACTTCCCTCTGTAGTGCTAGAGATATTGCCACTATGGGAGTGTGTGTGCATGGCCACGTGGACTCTCAGCAGATGGTGTTGCTGGCCTACTTCCACATGTCTGACACCCAAATCCAATGAGACATTCCAGCACAGACAATGTGCAGTCAAAGACACACATTATCTCAGCCCACCGTCTGTCCTCTGCATCAGTGAACTAACCCAGGGTATCGCCAATGTGGTGGAGGCAGTCACGGATGCCAGAGTGCGCTGCATCCATAACCCTAGGCATCTGTCTAGTGTTGCATTCAGAATCTACTTGACCCCCATGATGGCCTGAAACATGCATAGAGTGACACATGATGTGACACCTGTGACAGGTGGTTGATGGGTAGCAGTCCTCCTTCAAGCACCTCTGTCAATTTGCATGTGTGAGACCTCACCAGTTCTTTGGCAATGGCTAGTGTCTAAACTCATTGATGCCATAGTTGTCACACTGTCCTTTCAATGTTGTCACCCATTGTCTGTCCAATATCTGTGGCCTCTGGGTACTGGATACATGTGGGCATACTGACTATGTGAAGGGACAATGGGAGCAGAAAAGGAATGTCAACCTCTGGGACAGTTTCAACCCCCCAAAACCCCATTGTGCCTCAATATGGCCACCATCATCATCAGAGTCTGATGAGATACTGACATTAGGTTGTAAGGGAGACAGATATCAACCCATCTATTCACCTGTGAGAAGCTAGTCGAAAGCAGTGCATTACTACCTGCACTATTATGTATGGTAATCCACGCAGATGCATATAGATGAGAATCCACAACTTTATTTAACGTGACACATCTTCTCATCTCTGCTCCCATGCACAACAGACAAACTCACAACATAAGAAATAAGACAAGTTGAATAACGGTATATACAGTACTAATAAAAACCAACAAGAACGGTCCAGGCGACAACAGGAAAATGGTTGTGAAACAGTCTGTTTTAATCCAATGGTGAATTTGGATTAAAACAAACTCACAACATACACAGACAAGTCCGACCCTTTATAACATGCATTTCAGCTATATCTAGTTAATGTTGCCAGTACGATACATCACTGAGATATGCAATATGACAGTGTATATGATAGAACTACACATAACACCCAGTACACCTATATTGGGAATGATAAGCCAGTTGTAGTATCACTGCCTCACGTATGTGCCATCTCCCTAATCTGTTTGAACAGGCATCTTGGAGTAATTGCCTCATGTATAGCAGGCTGCATAGTAGATCATAACTATAAGTGCAAATGTGTTAATGTTTGTACAAATACACACCTGTAATTACCAAGTCTATGCACTGTAGTTAACTGTTCCAGACTGGAACATACAAATAGTCTACTCTGACTAAGCAGAACAGTTGTACATAGGGTGAAATGGCAGCCCTTAACATTCTTAGGTTACATATGATCTGTAAAACAACAGTATCACACTTACCAAGTAAAGGACCATGGGGTTCAGCCACACCTGATGGACCTATGAAAAGGTGAGGAACAGGTATTGTCAGCATTACCAAATGCTGCAGCACTACAAGGTAATATGTGCATATATCCACATGTACAGTAGCTACTGTGTTATGGCTATATTGCTGACATTATGAGTATGTGTGCAGAACTGTGCATAATACCAAACTATCAACCCAGTGCAGATAGGCCTGACACCCATGTATTGGTATGTACAGCCTGCCACAATGACTGATATAGTATTACACTGGTGAACAAAGTAAGCTTACCTGGACACTCCTCTTCTGTGGACACTGCGGCACCCACCTCCAGGATGTATGGTGTGATGGCGGCCTGGCAGCTGTTGGCTGATCCTACAGTCATCAGAAATTCCTCTGTGGCCAAGAGTGGTTGTTCAATTGCAGTCCTTCCACCGGTGGCAGCGCGATCCCTCACAACAGCAGCTGCCCTATGACGAGCAGCATTCACCATATTTGTGGCCCAGTGTCCAACCTGCTCATAGGTCCTATTCTGTTGGCCAATCTGATTAACAGCCCATGGGAATTAAGACTGCATGACACAGTCCTTACTTGCTGTCTGCACAATAATGTAATTAAAGTGCATCACAACAATAAAATTAAAACCAGGACTGTGTGTGGAAAAGTGTACTACATGCAACACATTTAACAGACTGAGCTACTGAGACACTGAAAAAGCATGTGTATTTGCAAGATATATGTGCACATATACAGGCTGTGAGAGACATTTCTACTTCCATGAGTATGTTTGTGGCTTTATTTGGTTGTGTTTCTGTACCAGGGTCCCAGGTGTACATGTACTTTGCCATAACTGCCTTAGTAGGTGTCTTTCCACAAGTTGCCTATAAAAGGGCACATATACCTGCTAACAATGGCCTTATGCACATCCATTGGTATGTCTTTGGCTGTCCACTGGTGTATTATTGCAGCAGGCTCCAAGGTACACTTCTATATTTCCCATTCCTTTTACATATCATTTACATGCTTAATGACAGTAGTTAGCAGTCAGTATTTATTGCTGGAAACAGGTGTGTTGCCTAAAGTCTATGTAGAATGGTGAGTTAATGAACTGTGCTATAGTTGAGAGTGGCCTCGATTCAATACTTGGTGGGGGGTTTATTTTGTACATGTGAGTAACATTGTCATAAACATATATAGACATTAAAGCTCTTTAAAGCTAATTTTTTAAGTATATTTAAGCTGAGCAAAGCGGCACAAATCAGTGCAAACCTGTGCTAAAAAATATAAAGAAAAGAAAAAAGGGGAGATAGGATAGTGGTGAAATGGGGACAAGCAGGGGGTAAAACATAGTGAGCAGCAGGCAGGGATGTACAGGAAGGGTGTAGGAAAGAACCATATCTATCCATTTCTTGTACCGCAGTGGCTGTGCATTTTGACAGATTTTGTAGTTGTATTTGGACTCTCACACCCTAGATAGAGGGGCGAGGGCAACATAGATGTGTTGTCAAGCCAATTGGACCACATTAGTTGTGTCCAGTGGACACATATACAAAATGGAGAGTTATGTATGGGGCAATGTTTTTTTGTAGGACAGGTGCCCATTTTTTTTTTTTTTTTTAAGGAGAGAGTGGAATGTTGGGGAAAGGACATAGCTATGTGTGGGGAGGTTAGCTGGGTAGGAGAAGCTGTAATAGCAGACAGACAATACACACAAGATGGCAGACAGGGGTGGTGTGCGACACATGAGGGGATAAAGGCAATGGGTGGGAAGAGTGTTGGAATCAGAGATGCATGTGCCTCCAGACAGTAGCAGTATGACTGAGGTCCCCACCCATGGGCAGTGGACACTGATCCTTCACTGCCCTAAAGGTGGCTGTACTGAAGGCTAGGTGCCAAGGCCAGCCTGCCCCATCAGGTTGGCCATTGTGCCCTCAATCTGGAGTAGGCTCCTATGAATGACCCTGTGCACCATGGCTAGTAGTTGCTGCTGGGTGACTATTGCACCTCTGCACTGCTCCCAGGGCAAAGCCGGGCCCCTTCCACTGAGGCAGTTCCACACAATGCTACAGGAGGTGCAGAGGCAGCAGAGGGGGCACCACTGGCCTGGGTCCCAGATGTGCTAGAACCTGGTACCACGGCCAGTTGAGGTAGGGTAAGCTGATCACTGGGAACCAGCCTACTCTGACATACTGTGGTGATGGAGGTATAGTAATAAATATAGGTTAGTTATGAACAAAACTTATTGTTAATAATAACAGCATGCTAGAAGAGTGGAAATAACCCAAGTACATAACAATGCATATTATGTGAAACACATCAATAAATAACAAAAAAGTCAGTATAATAACAGCATACCAGTAACAGTTACAGCATAAGGCCAACAAAATAGATAATTCAACAAGATATGTTAATATGCAACCATTATAATATATAACAGTAATAAACACATGCCCCAAAATACAGTTTAGTGTAACAACATATGTTAATAGTAAACCATAACCAATGAATAACAATAACAAATAAATGAAGATAAAGGGTGGGGACAGATAGAAAACAGTCCATTAATACTATTTATGGCTATACACTTGACAACAGTACTATTATCTACTCTACAGGTCTGTCCCTTCTTTATGTATACAAGTCCCCTATAGCTGCTGTAGCAAGTACATACCTCTCTAGCTATCTGCATGGTACAGTATGGGCCAAGCAGTAACAACTGCAGGTAGACAACTACACAGAGCATGTGCACATCAAGTGGACCTATACAACTGCCTATACTCTGCTATTTAGGTAATCATGTCACTGATAAACCTGTGACAGAGAGATTACACACTACTAATTACATTATGTGGCAGCATGGCACTTGAGAGACATGTATGTGTACAGTACAGAAACTAAACAACTATCATGCCTTGCTTTGCAGGCACGAGGATAGAACCCAATAGCAGTGACTGTAGAGGACATCTGCATGACATGTATGAATTGGCTACAGCAATGTTTTTACTGACACCTCAGGCATACAACCATACCAAGAATACACATATTACATATTTCATGTTATTTTATTATTATAATATTTATTTTCTTTATTTTATGCTGTATTTTCACATCCTTGCTAATGATTCAAACAGTCTGTGACATCTGAATAACACAATTATTTATTCATAATATGGGCTACCTCACCCATTTACCTGTTGTTCCTGTGGAAAGAGAAGTTGTGAACATTATGTAGTGAAACCTAGCACTGAATTCGAACCCTGGTCTGTGTGTGCCAAAATCTAATTTAAACACTACATTTAACAAACTGAACTACGGAGTCACTGCTGATTATTGATTGACTACTATTTACCTACAGCTTATATGGAAACAAAATATGACCTGGCAGTACTACTACAGTTTTATACTAGCCTGCAGTGACAGTAGAACACACATGCACAAAGTACACGCATGTCAGCAATAGTAGGTAATGTATACATTACCATATAGACTGCAGGTGTACACAATATATTGTTAGTGGGTTTAAATATCTGTGGAGTCAACAAGCAATATCAGATCATGGAGTGGACTACCTCACCCATATACCTTGCTTACCTGCTGTTTGTGGATGACAGAGCATTATGTGAACAATAGTGGCCTAGAATCAGCCTTGACCGGTACTATATGTGTTACAAAATTAATTTGGCAGCCATTATATTTACAGACTGCAGCTATTACAGTTTTATACTTGACTACAGCACCATAACTCACAGCCTGAATACATATAGTTCAACTGCAATAGCTAAAACAAGACATTCCAGATCTAGTCAATCAAAATGAGGGCCAAGCTTACAACAACAAGAATGAAGCGACTGATAACAATGAAAAATTTTTTTAGACATGGACATGTATCCCCCCTTGAGGAGATCAGAAAGGATACAACAACAGAAACAAAATCAGTACAACCCCCAATCCGGGAACAGCTTGCCAGTCAGGGGCGGACAACAATGGAATGGGCCCTACATGAACTGGGGGAGGGGCAACAACTACAAACGACCATGGCGAGGTCACAGGCAATGAGTCCTAACATTCACCCTGAACATAAAATTCTTGACTAATAGAGCAAATGATTTTTCTGTGTATAATTACTCTTGTTTAGAATTTGATACATCTATTTGTGACTTGTTATCAAGGGGGTTAACTTCTTCTTCTTTCGGCTTTTCCAGTTAGGGGTTGCCACAGTGGATCATGTGTCCGCTCATGATATTTGTCCCTAATCACAACACAAATCTAGTTCAAACTATTATTGATCTAAAATTATTTGTGCATAAACTTAATTTGTCTTTTTTATTTCAGCCAAATATGCAATTGATCAATCCATTTTATGTTTCTAGTACATATAACCCACCACTGGACCCCAATTTAGAAGTTTATGAAAAAATGTGTGAATTGGACCTCTGAACTATTGACAAACATTGCAAAAGGAGGTACAATTTAACTAGAACTAAGAACAATGATTTAAAAATGCTAATTAATTCTAAAAATATCAGGTTAATAAAACCTGACAAGGGGGGTGGTATGGTTATTTTTAATAAAAGTGATTATTTACATAACATGGAAGAAATTTTAACCAGTCATACTTATAGCCCAAGTTCCATAAATGAAATGAATGGAGCACATAGGCGTATAAGGGGCATTTTATATGATCTTTTTATTGAGAGTAGTATTGATATGGATGAGTTAAATTACATGACTGTAATACATCCCAGGACATCTGTCCTGTTTGGAGTCCCTAAAATCCGTAAGAATATTATAAAACCACCAATGAGACCCATTGTTGATGCACAAGGTTCGATAACTAATCCTATAGCCAAATATTTGGATGGAAAATTAAAACAGTTTGTTATGACAGAATCTCACTTGTGCAAAGACTCTTGGGACTTTCTAACCAGGATAAAACAAACTCAATTTGATAAAACAGATATATTAATTACTGTGGATGTAAACGATTTATATTCTGTCATACCACATGGGACTGGTATCGAATGGGTAAATAATTTCATGACTAAAAGGGGCTTCACACAAAGTAAAATCAATCTGTATGAACAACTGCTGGACATTGTACTTAAAAACAACTTTATAATGTTCAACGGTAAATTATTCTTACAGAATGAGGGAGTAGCTATGGGTTCTCCATGCAGAGGCCTATACGCAAACATAGTCATGTGTGTATGGGAAGAACAGTACATTTTTCCATCTACATTTTTTCAGTATTGTAAGATATACCTATGCTTTTTAGATGATATATTTATTTTGTGGAATGGTGGAAGTACATTAATTGATGATTTTGTGAATTATATTAATCAAACGTTTTTTAAATTTACAGCTGTTAAGGATTTTAACCAGATTTCTTACTTAGATGTTCTATTGAGAAAAGATTATGAAACTAACTTCTTTATATCAAAAATCTTCCGCAAGGAAACCTACAGTAATAGTTTTTTGCACTACGAAAGCTGCCATCCACATACACAGAAACAAGCTGTCCTAAAGGGACAATTTGTGAAGGCAGCTAGAATGGTCACTAAATGGGATGACTTCCTACCTGAATGTGAACTTCTAGAAACCATGTTTTTACACAGAGGTTGCCCAAATTCTTTGGTGGATGATGTTATACAGGAGGTTCGCACCAAGAGAAGTATCGGTCACTTTAAACCGTTGTTAACAAATGATACCATTGTGCAAGAGACAAACCCTTATATTTTTATTCCAAGCAACAATGATAATGAACATTCAACAATACCTAATGCAGAGAACAGTCAGATTACTTTTACTAGTAACAATAATACTATTAATCGGAATTTTAAGTGTAGTTTTGTTACCACGTTTAATTCCCATAACTCTGCTATTAGATCTATTTTAGAGAAAAATTGGGCTTTTTTATTGAATGATTCTTTGCTTAGAAATAAATTAGATATACATCCCCCCCCCCCCATTGTGTAAAAAAAGGTTACAACCTCAAGAAATGTTTTAAGACTACTTTTAATAACAACTGTCAAGGCTACATGTATAAATGTGGTTGATGTAAATTTTGTAACCTTATTTAAGAAACCTGTGGGGTTCTTGTAAATGGGCAATATATAAAGATCATGGGTATATTTTATTGTTTTTCTGAAAAGGTTGTTTATTGTGCTATGTGTACCCACTGTGCGTCATTTTATGTGGGGAAAACAGAAAGGAAATTAAAAGAAAGGATGGGTGAACATCTTAGAGCTATTAGAGACAAAGTTGAAAATAATGCTTTAGCAAAATACATTTCCTTAAACCCCACACATCAGTTCAAATTCATTGTTTTAGATATTTTAAAAAACAATGATGGGGGGAGCATGGCCAGCCTATTTAGAAAAAATGGAATTGGGGTGGCAAATTTGCCTGTGCGCACATTTTTGGCCAGGCCTGAATGAGTCTCTTTCCCTTAACAGCATATTAAAATTAAAATCTCTGGAGAGATAATTTATTCTATTATTTATTTTTCTATCATTAATATTCATAATGGCTATTACACCTTATATATTTACTACTATATTTTTTATTTTTTATTATTAGTATCATAAATTATATTATTCAACATACTTGAATTTCATAATATTTATACATAAAACATACACACTTATACATCACCAAACTATGCTTACGTTTAGTATATTGTGGTCATAACTTTCCATTATCTTAGGTTTATTTTACATTTATAATTATTTACGTAGGTATTACACATACTCTCAGTAATTGGGTTGTTTATTATATTTATATTTTTTAAGGTTTTATAATGGTTTTATAAAGCAATTATTTGAGGTATATTCAGTTTATTTATATGACTACACCTTTTAGATATGCTTCAGTCTTGTGTGTCTAAGGTGGGGGGTGATTTTGCTGTCATTTTGCTGACATCATGTTTTTTGTGAAATGGACCAATAGTATTTAAAGGAGGGAATTTCAAATGGTTTTAACAGAAGGAAGTGATGTTTCTTATTGCAGAAGAAGTTTGTCAGTGTGACAAATGAAAGGGCTTACCTGGATTACTGCTTTCTACTTATTGTACTTTGGATTATTTTAATTAGAAGGTTTACTTTTGCTGCCAGACCAGATTCTACTTTCATTTTACTTGGTTTTGTGTGGCTCTTATTGCAAGTTTACATTCCTGATCTACACAATTTACCTTGGTGTTATTGGCATTGGTTGATATGTTATTGCAGACAGTTGTCATAATTCATTTCTTGCAAAACAGTTCTAGTTTCACACTTATTGCATAACAGACTTTATTGGAAATACCTTCATGCAGTTCCTGGAATAGTTTCTAGTTTTTATTGCACAAGAGTTGTGATTATGCAGGTGATGCAATACAGCTGTAATTTCACACTTATTGCACTAGAAACTTTATTGTAAATACCTTCTTACAGTAAATACTTTACTCTTCCCTGCTTCTTGCACTACAGTTGGCAGTATTCACTTATTGCAGCACAGCTCTAAGTCCACATTTATTGAAATACAGTCTTTACTGTATATATCTAATTGCAGTTAATGATTTACTCTTTCTTGCCTATTTGACTATAGTTAGCATAATATATCTGTACTCACCACACTCATGGCTCAACCTGGCCAAGCACCCGGCATGTGCCTCAGGATTGCAAGCCCTCTCCTCTGCAGCTGTTGGGAGAGGAACACCATTATGCATAACAGTTTAGCAAGCATTCAAATTAGATATTAGTGGTACACGGGTAAAAGTACTTACACACATGTAGAACATCCCTTGCTTGAAATTCTTGGACCCAGGTGTCCAAGAGATCCCCCTTATGTCTCTTTAGGTCATCACAGTGGTGACGACACTGCTCACCTGTGTGGGGGATACCAGTTTCACTGGTGAGGTCCCTTGCCAGCCTGTCCCAGGCCTCCACCTTGCACTCTAAGCTGTGGTAACCTCCCTGCAGAAACTGGCCTTCATGTTTATTTTTTTACAAGGAGTTTGACTATGACCCTGGACTCCAGGATGCCCCAATACTGCTCTCAAAAGCACAATCCCTCACCAACACCTGTCATAGCATCATTCAGCATCAAAGCTCCACTGGATTATGCTTTTTTTCTGCCTATTGGGTTAATATAGCCTGTTTTCCCACCAATGCATGTCAATGGGCAATATTTAAAAATGCTGCACTTCACTTAGCAGTGCGCAAACCAGCACATCTCAGCTGAGCAGTGTGAAAATCAAAGACCCATATGCTTAACAGTTCTTAGTAGTGCGCAGACCAGCTAAGCAGATCCAAGCAGTGCATAAACATTTTTAGCCATTATTATGTTTATGCAATGCTTAGCAGGGCTTAGCAGGTCTTAGCAGAGCTTAGGGGAGAGCAGAGGGCCAGAATTTAAATAAAATTGGCATAATTTGTATTTCAAAACTAAATACTTATTTTCCCTTCCATGTATTTAAACCCTACACTATACTGCTCATGAGGCTGTATCTCTACCCATTTGGGTACGTGGATATGTGAAACTTTGCTATACCTTTACATGTACATCTGATCTATGTGTAAGCACTGCTGAGCACTGTTCCACACCGTGCAAACCTATTCAGCTATGCTAAAACATGACATTTAAGTAAATAATTAAATGCATCTAGTTTATATTTTTAGGTGTCTGGCAGGTGTCTTGGCAATGCTTAGCATTGCTGCACTCTGTGATGCACCATGCAAACATGTTTTTTAAATTAAAAAAAATACATTTATATACTGCAATTGAACAGGGCAGGGAGTGTCTCACCCATCTGAAGACACAATTTACATTACACTCCCTACACTGAACAAATAACCGTGTTCCTCAGCTCTCCCTTGGCAACACACCATGACTAATATGCATGGCATACTGCCAAGAAGGAACTGTGTACATGGACACGGTACAGTTCTGTGCAGGCTCTACACTATGCCTACATGGATTTTATTAAATCCTGGGGCATATCTTCCTTTATCTTAATAGTTGTCAATATCACAAGCTTGATTTAGTATTAGTGCATTGGTATGTCTTCTGTTTAATTTCTATATCACCTTTCCATTAATCCGAGTATACTGCTTTTAATAAATTACATAATAAATCACATTCCTCTTCCTTTATAATGTTTACTATATGAAATGCATGTAAAATATAAACTGTAGGAATGGATTAATAATCCCAAGGAGGGTTATGAGTTCCCCTACTCAGTATACATATCACCTTGGGAATCAAGAGAAAATAGGCCATCCATGTCTTGGGGAACTATAATTGTTAAAAAAACAAATGAACAAAGTTATTATTGTTATTATTATTATTATTATTATTATTATTATTATTATTATTATTAATAGTAATCATAATAATAATATAATATGACTTAGCCACATGACTCCATGATACTGGCACTATAAATGAAAATATGTCCTATTACCCAGATTTTCAAACCTACTTTTAAACATGCCTTCTAACTTTTAGCCTTTCTCAAGTTACTTTCATTATGCATAAATTTAAAAAATTTGACTGTTGGTCAATTCTTAGCACTTTTCTGAGGAATGACTAAAATACATAGCCTAAATAAGCATTCTGCAGCATTGCTTCTGTTAACTGCACTCATACACAAACTAGCCAAAGTGCCATGCGTTGTTTAAAATAAATAAATAAATATAAATATATAAATATAGATAGATAGATAGATAGATATATAGATAGATAGATAGATAGATAGATAGGTAGATAAATAGATATGTGTGTACGTGGGTCTACCTGACAACACCGACAACGAAATCACCGACACCACATAACCGAAAGTTCACAAAGACAAAACCTCACATGCCCGACACACCACAATCCCGACAATCAACAAACAAAACAAATCCCCTGTCCAAAAAGCACACAAACACAAGCACACCAAAATCCTTACAAACCCACACTAAACATTACATACATAACTATCTATAACCTTAACCCAAACCCTAACCCTAAGGTCCGTCACTATCGCACACTCACCTAACCCGTGCCCTAACCCTAACTCACTTAACCCGCCTCTAACCCTAAAGACTGTCACTATCGCACACTCACCTAACCCGTGCCCTAACCCTAACTCACTTAACCCACCCCTAACCCTAAAGACTGTCACTATCGCACACTCACCTAACCTGCGCCCTAACCCTAACTCACTTAACCCACCCCTATCCCCAGAGTCCGTCAATATCGCACACTTACCTTACTCGCACCCTAACCCTAATGTCTGTCACTACTGCATACTTACACAACCTTTTCACATGTCGATGTTCTCAGCGTCGGGGTTTTCATCCGTCGGTCATCTCAGTTTTCGATCTTCTGGTGTCGGTGTTCTCATCGTCGGCGTTGTCAGGTAGACCTGTGTACGTACATTCAGACATCATCTAATTATGGTCACAAAAACCTACCTGCTCCATCATTCACCTTACTCTGATTGGGTTAATAAGGACCAACACCTGTTTTTTAAAACAAGATTTATTTTCTCTACCTAATGAAGGTGTGGAAACAAAGATGTCTCTTTTAACTATTCATCTCCTATTACTTTCTATGAAAATGTATCTTTGTTTTTATTATCCTTGAGGGACCTGTTAGGCTGAATGTTGGATTTAATTAAATTTGCCAATGTCAGGATAAAAAAATACTACCTCAGCTGTTAACTCTATCATAGCTGGTAATGCTACGCTATCTATTTTCTTGGTTTCAAAAAAATTATGCACAACAAGACAAATCTGTGCCCTACGTAAGAGCTACTTATTCATACCTGGATAGCAATAATACTAGTTAAATACTTACAGATCCTCCTTTTTGTTTGTTTCATTAAAGGACACATAATCATAACATACATTTTTTTTTCATGACTCATGACATGATCCAGGTTGCTGTCCATCATTGTCCTACTTTTCTAGTTCTTGAAAAATTGCCAATTATTAATTAGAATCATAAAATTAATGAATGCCAGAATACACAAGGTAACCTTGCCCAATGGTCATTTATGCCTTACCAGTACCCACCTTTAGACTATACCTCCTTTTTCCAGGAGTAACTGGCCAATCTTGCCAGGGGTTTATTTGCAGATACCAATTCAGTGGTCTGATTCCTTTTGAAGGATAAAATATGTCACATTGCTTAATTTGGTGGCAAAGCTTGTTTCAGTGAAGGAGCAAGCACTGTGTGACAAACTTTTCTCTCCAAAATGTTTTATTTGCTGAAGCAAGTTTAAAACCCTGGTTCTAGTCTTACTGGGACAATTATGGAGATCTAAGAAGTCTTAGATAACTGGATCTCTAATGACCTGAATGGCTCGGTACAGATCACTCCAAAGGAGTCAAAAAACACTGCACAAAGGGAATGTGCTTCCAGCCTCTTCTGGTATGTCTTATCTTTTAAGCCTGAGAGTTTTTTAGTTATGAACCTCTGGAGTCTACTTGCTAGATAGTCCCCAGTAAGATACATTCCAAAAGGTGCTTGTATTCAATAATAGGTCTGACCAATGTTGACTATACAGGGTAAGACCTTCCCTGTATCTTCAGAACGAGATTGTGACAGTTTTAGGCAGTTTTTATTTTTAATTTTGGAAAAGTGGACCATAACCCATGGGGTGGACCACGGGAAACTACTACCAAATATAAGGAGTTATTGTAGGAGCTTAGGCTGAATGTCACTAGTAAACCAAATATAAATAACCATGTTTCAGTAGTTCACATTCTCAAGATTAAGGATACTAAGCTGTAACAATAGGGTTGGTAGTTTTTTGTATAAAGAGTATTTTTATTTTGTTTTTATTTGTTTCATTCTATGTTGTGTTTCAACAACCAGCATGATCAACGTTGTACTGTATTACCAAATAGGTTGGTTCAACTTTATTAATTGGAGAAGCTGACTTCTTCCTTACTAGTTTCTAATTAACAGTGGGACTGTACTTTGTATGCATATATGTCTTACATATTTACTTACAGATACTTTTTGCATATTAAGTCCTGTTTGTTTGAAGAATAAAAATGTATGCTAAACTTTTTTTTGTTATTGAGTTTTTCATGTACTGTATTGTGGCTTTTTAACTTTTCATTACAGTTTGGGAGCAAAAGATAATTTTTTTGTCTGGCATTAACACCAGTGGGACCATCCACAGTGGGGTCCACAGTGAAATCTTTTGTGTATAATAGAAATGCCATAAGTACTGGGAGAAAAACAAAAGGAATAAAATGTGTTTCAAGCCTGATCCCACATGAAGCAATATAGACATACACTGGTTGAAATGCAAAGCGCCCGAGAGTACTTCCAGGTATATGGCATCCTGTAGGATTTTTACTTTTATTTAACATTTGTTTACCCAGAATGTCTGACTGGGACAGAGCCCATTTTCAGCAGAAGTGTTGGGAGACCTTCTTCGGGTGCATGTCTTTGGAATGCAGGAGGAAACAGGAGCACCTGGACGAAACCCATGTGAATGCAAGGAGGACATACAGATTCTGCACAGAAGGCACCCCTCCCAAGAATCGAACTGGAGAACCTCTTGCTGTGAGCTGACAATGCTAATTGCTGCACCATGGCACCACCTACAAATGATGGTAGTGTAACACAACAAGTAGGCCTCTCAGACAGATTTTCAATGCAGTCCTTAGTATAGAAGAAACTGTAAAGCCGAGCAGTCTCAGAAATATCTACAGTATGGCTGGTTCACCATGCTACCCCAGCTATACTGCATGGGGGTAACAGCCCAGCACTTGTAGAGTACTATAGAATTATCCTCAGACATTAACACTCTGTAATTTATAGAAGTACAGGAGGGATTTTCTGTGTATTATTCTATGTTCTTTTAGTTTCTTGTTTAAAGGGATACAAATAATGTCTATATCCCACTATGTACTGTATGTCTGTCAGTTAAATAGTCAGTCCCATAGCTTAGTAATACTGACATAAGGACCTTAGTTGAAAGATAAACATGCATCTGTAAACATATCATACATCCCTTGCTGTTTTACTGAGTTCATCCCATTCTGTCATCTCTATACATGCCATATTAATACTTTCCGTTCATGTTACACTGACATAATGCATTTATTCCATGCCAGCAAATTATGTTCATCTCTTACAGACAAACTATTAAT